>NC_090242.1:11182281-11447281 GCF_024489055.1 Chanodichthys erythropterus | reverse complement strand
TACAGTCAGTGTGTGTGGATGTGTGTCTAGTGTCTATGAGCTTTAAATCCTATCACTGGAATGGGGGGCGGGGTCACAGCACGTGATTGGTCCGTGCAAATGTAGGTCACCAACGAGGAAAACCATGCTGGCACCTTGTTACCACGGTAACCTGCATTTTCTTCCCAAACTAAAACACACACACACACAGAGAGAGCAAGAGAGAGAGAAAATACAAATGTTGCCCTTCCTTCCTGTATCCTTGAGCTGTCAGCAGCAAGATCATATCAGTAATTAGTGTGTGTGTGTGTGTGTGTTTAGCTGTCTGGCCTTTATTTTCACATGAATACACTATAAAATACAAGCAGCTGCACCTGTCTTCATTTATACAGACACGACAGATGCTTTGCAGGGGTTAAAATGGGATTTTGGTGGTGGCCAAACCCTATGATCTGATGGTGATCCTAATGCCCTAGGTGAGTTAAGACTTGACCTCTGACATATCAATCACCAAAAAAGTATTCCACCTAATTACCTATGTTGAAAAACAGCTTAAACAGGTCTCTGAGCCTGATCAGACTCATCTGTTAACTAGTTTTAAATGGGTTTTCACCAGCTTGGAGAGGCTGAGAGTCCAGATTAAACCAGCAAACCAGCTTAAAATGGCTTAATCGGTCTTTTACAGCAGGAAACATACATATATTCACTAGAAAGCTATAAAAATACACAATGTAAGCATACAAATATGTTGTAACATTTTTAATGTTGTTTAAAGGTGCACCATGCCATATGTTTTTTACATCTGCATGATAGAAACATTGGTAGCACTTTATAAAAAGGTTTAATTTGTTAACATGATTAAACAAAGAACAATGTCTAAGGCTTTTAACAATCTTTGTTAATGTTTTCAACATTTAATATTACATTTTAACATTATTTAATGCACTGTGAACTAATGCTACTGAAATATCCAATTCATATTTGCGTTAACTATGTTGTACTAATTCTGCAGTTAATTTATTCTGCAACTAAAAATAACCTATTCCATGACAAAACTTTTTAAACGTGAGTAAAAAATCTTTAGGTATAAAACTTTTTGCAAACTGAACAATTATTTAGTGCACCTTTATTAATCAGAGAGGTTGATGTAAAACTCACCTGATCTGTCTTGCATAGTTAAGCTCGATCTCGGTCCTTTCCTTCACAAATTTGGTGTATTTTTCCACAAAGTCGATTCCCCACTGTGTGTGCTTTTCCAGGTTATCAAACTGATCCTGAGAGGGAGAGAGACAGAGAGAAATGTGTTAAAATTGGGATAATAACATTTTTCAACACCTCGAATCAGTTGTTGAAATCAAAAAATGTAGCACACCAAATAAGGTTCACCAAAGAGGCAGAACAACAAACTGATGACAGCCGCCACTGCACGGGGTCACAAGCAAAGGCGTCATTCTTCTGAGGTCAACAGGAAGTGGACAGGAAGAGCCCATCCTTAAGCCACGGTCAAGCTAGACTTTGAGCACGCAAATTTGTGAATTATGTACAACATATAACGAATAATAATGAATCCAAAAAGCAAAAATAAACGATCTACTCCACTCTATGGCAAAAAAAGTTTAAGCCTTGGCTTATCGATCTTCTTTTGGTCACATATCTTCAAATTCACAGGTCAGAGTTCACTTTGGAAGGCGCAAAATGCAAAACTTCTTGGCATGAGCTTCAGTTTCTGGGCTCTAGCTATGGTATGCGTATGAATGGAAGTCAATGGAGTGAAAAGTGTAGTGTGACTGCTAAGTGATTGGGGGTTTTGGGGGAATTCGCAATCATGCACGCTCTTTGTATAGGGAGCGGCGGTTCTGAACGCACATTTTAAGGTAAGATAATCATCAATGACCAAATCTTCCGCCATCGTCCTGTCAGTCATCTCGCCTTACTCTCGTCACATGATCAGTGAAATCTGACTCCTGCTGTACTGTTCTGAGACTCTGCAGCTCGAGCTGTAAATAGAATAGACACTTTCAGTTTATAATTGTACCATTCACAGTCCAACTGAAGTAAATGGTGTTTATTTCTATAAAACAGCAAGACGACAGTGAGGGTGCTGTGGTGGGCAAGTGATGGAACTGACGTACGCCCGAACAACGTGTAACACAGTCAACACTACCGCAGCAAGCCTAGTTAAAGTACTGTGTCAAAAATAGTGAACTTTGTTATGAGTGAATATAATGTTTTTGTATTTTCACTTGATGTGCTGGAGTGATATTTCTACAGTACCAAGTGCAAACTGTATCAGATCTAAGAAATAAAGTTTTCATCTACTGCATCATGTTTTGAATGTTTCTGATGGTTACCTAACACAAAACCACAAGAAACCAGATTTATAGACTGAACGTTCCAAGTTAATACTGGAAGTGAATACAGGTGCTATTATGTTTCCAGGATGCGTAAATAATGATTCTTTTTTTTTTTTCAAATGTTATCAAACTACATTCAGAGGCAGTTGCACACATTACATTTGTAGTGTTGAAGTTAATGGGGCTGAAAGTTTTATTAATATCCTTATATGTTATGGTCATCAATAGGTGAATATCATGAAGGTATATGATGAGGTGTGTGTGTCAGGTTTTAACTTTTCTTTGCAGATGATTTCCGGTAAAACCTCTGTGCAACACACAAACACACACCACAAAATAAGTTCTACATTCAGACGCAATCCATATTTACACCTCAGCTAACACAGATCACATATTTTGAGACGTGTCAGGGTCAGTTTAAGAGCATGCTCAGTAAAATATTTAGACGTTATGCTAATTAAGCTCCACAACAACTACAGCAACTGATATAAAATCAGTAACCGATAAGAAAGAAATCCAATATAATACACTAACAATGTATGAAGCATATGTATTTAGATTGTGCAAAAACAACCTCCAAAAAACGCCACACAACAGGAAGTACTTTCCAATGTCCCTCTAAACTTTTTGAGAATCCTTTTCAATTACATTACCATGGAAAATAAAGATTCTATTTAGAATGAAAACTTATTAATAGCCTGATGTCATAAAAGAACCTGTTTAAGAACAAAGAACTTTATTTAATTCTTTAGAAAATCCATGTAATGAAAGCCCAGAAACCAAAACACTGCTTTAAAGAAGCTATAATGAAATAAAGAACTTAAGAAAACCAACTTAAGAATCCTGCGCAGCCAAAATGTGTCTTGATAACCAAACATTGCTTTGCCAAACCTAAGAACCTTTTAAAATCTGTTCACAATAAAATCAAATCATCAGAACTCTGCGTTGCACCTTAGACAGAAGCTACAATAAATAAAACAACAAAAGGGTACTGAAGTGACGCTTCAATCACCTTCGTTTGACTCCAGCATCCCCCCATTTTCTCTTCAACCATTGCGAAGTCTGAAGAATTTAGCCAGAATTCCACTCACACACTCCCTCCGTCCGTAGGAGCTTAAGATTCACAAAAACATTTCACTTTCCCCCTCTGAAAGAACACACTGCTGTTCAATTGCTGTTTGTGCAAAGCTTTCGCATGCATTCAGTCAGCAGACAGGATGAGCGCTCAAACCTCTGAGTGTGTTTTGTGTGCACAGGATGTAAATGTGGGTGATGATTTCAGTTTCTGCACTCCACATTAAAACTTCTGGTCAATTATTTAAAGGTGTAGTTCACCAAAAAAAAAGAAAATTTGGTTCTTTTTCTCATGTCGTTCCAAACCCATATGAATTTCTTTGGAGAATTTTTTCAGAAATCTTTACGCAGCCCTTTTCATATTATAGCAGCTGAAACCAAACCAAAATGAATTCAAAAGAAAAAAGTATTATAAATGTCCAGTTAAAGTAGTCCATATGACTTGCATGCTATATTCCATGTTTCTGAAGTAATATGTGTGAGGAACAAACCAAAATGTTGTACTTTTTTAAAAAATTTTGTACTGCATGAAAATTCTTCAAAAATACCAATGGAAAAAATAACAGCATTAGGGTTTGGAATTACATGAGGGTCAGTAAACAATAGGGGCTTTCGCACAGGAGGAACCTTTTCATAGTTCCTGTAACTATTGGTGGAAGAACCCACCTTTTTGTGTGTTTGTACCACAGGAACTGGGAAACATTTTAGGTCCTACTTCAGAGTAGGGTCTAACCCAGCACAATAGGAACCACCAGTGATGTAAATGTACATTGATTGCCCAAACGCATGCCATATGAAACATCGACACCCGCCATTTTCAAAAAGCCGTGTAAACACATAGTTTACATATACTTACTCCACAAACTAGGAAAACAGCGATAGATGGACCAACACCAAAGTCCAGGCACTTCTCAACAAGTCACAGAGTCCTTCATCCTCCAGTTGTTGACAATGCCATTCTTAAATGATGTTGCGGTCAGCCGGTGTCGTGGGAAATCGAGTTCCCCCCCAGGAATCGGGTCTCCTTTAGGACCCCAAGTGATCCCATTGGTTCAACTGACTTTTGATAGGTAGTATTTTTAGCACCTGATTATAATTCCTGCAAAATCATGTTATGCTTTATGTCGTTTAAAATGCATTATAATGTCTTTTAAGTTACACAGTTCATATACTAGTATATAACTGAAGCTATAGGTTGTGAAATCAAGCATTTCTCATTCTTATTATTTTTTAGTTTAGCTTATGTACTACCATAGCATACATCTACCTGATTTGCCTGATAGCTAGGATTATATTATATTAGGTGTTTTTTGCTTCCGATATAGTTCCCAATTACATGTTTCAAATTAATGATGTTTGTCTGTACTTAGCATGACAAATAATTTATTAAAATTTATAATAGTAATATTATATACTATACTACATTGCTATTATTGTGTAAAATTAATATAAAATTACTTTTACAGATCATAGTATGTTGCATCAATCCTTATCCTTTTTTTAAAAAAGTAAATTTTTAGGCATGATTGTGTTTTCAGTTTTATTATGCAATACATATGCATTGATTATATATTTCAAGCATGTTGTTTGTGCACTTAATATAATAAACATCATACAATAATGAAATACGTTATAATTAGTCAAGACATCATGATAACAACTTTTGATTAAGCATTACTGCCTGGGTCCTAAAGGAGACCCAGGCAGGGGGGACTCGATTACTCATGACACCGGCTTATTTCAGAGATCCTACTTCCAGTGCGAATGCAACCAGGAAAATGGCCCAAGGGTGAATTTAGTTATTGGGGGACTGCCCTGATGGCTAGTTCCTATAACTGAGTTTCTATACTACCCTGTGCGAAAGCCCCTAATAACTGAATTTTCATTTTTGGTGAGCTATTCCATTATGGCTATTAAACTAGCAATGGAAGAATACAGCTAAGAAACACACACAGTGCCAAAGTCCCCTGTCAGCATCTGGGTAATTCAAATGACCTAATACGATTAGCCAGCCTCATTTAAACACAGATCACCTCCTCTTACACAACCCAGTCTTTAGTACACACTGCAGAGACAAGAAACACTACAGGAACAGCAGAACCCCAGCAGCCGAAGGTTTAAAGAAAGAAAATTGAAAATCCGCTGTGTGATCCTATATAGACTTGTGGTTTTGATCAGTGAGACGGCGTATTATGCAATAAACGGATGCTTGGGCGTCATTTTCAGCAATGCAAAGTGGCTGTATGAAACTTCCTATCTTAATTCTTGCCTTCAGATTTGAAAAAGTTCTATTTCCTAAGTGGAATAACCATGGTTACTAAACAGACAGGATACAATTCTATGTTAGGATGTAATACTGACCCTGCTGTCTAAACAAGTGCATGCATTTTCTATTTCTTTTCTATTTCTTTCAAGATGCACCCAGAAGTGAAGACGCATTATGTTGCCATTCATGTGGGCAGGTTTTGCAATTCTCAAGAGAGACCATCTTTAAAAAGAAAACATCAAAACTTGACATCAGCTTATAGGGACATCCCCACATGGAAATCTTCTTCATAGAGGGACTAAATAATGTGTTATTTTTCATCTAAAAATAGTAGGTATGCACTTTTGGCTCAGTTGTTTTAACATTGAAGTGAAAGTTAGGGTTTGCATCATCCAATTTACATGTGCAGTTACTTATTTAGCAGACAACTTAGAAATGAAGAAGACTACAACAAAAGTGATTTATCCATGAAAAAGTACAACAAAAAGTAAACATGTTAAAAAATAATTGGTTTTTAAGGTTTAGTTGATATCACACTTAGTACTGATAGAGATACAGTTAAACATCACTATTAAACAACAACCCAAATAATTTCACTGAATAAAACAATAAATATAATCACAAACTGTATCAAATTTGGTAATGGTTCCATTTTTTAACATTAGCTAACAATGAAAAATACTGCTAAAGCATTTCTTAAGATTAATGTTAATATCAACATTTACTAATAAGTTATTAAAATATGTTAATATTATTTAATGGACATGAACTAATATGAAATAACAATGAACAGTTGTATTTTTATGTTAACAAAGATTTATAAATACTGTAACAAATGTATGATTCCTTGTTAGTTAATGCATCCCAACTAATGGGACCTTATTGTAATTTTTTTTTTTAAATATATACGTTTCCTTTTAAAACACGACATAACATGATATTTGGTGTAGTAATGCCGCACAAAAGCATTAGCATAATTCATTTACCCTCTGAGTCGACAATATTTTAGTCCACATTGCTCTGAATGATGGAGTGGCCCCCATGTCCACTGCTCTCAAGAGAGTTTCCACCAACTCCTTAAGTCAGGACTGAGCCAGAACCGCCTGTCCGATTCAAAGTCAAAGCAGTATCGGTCAATCCACCTGCACAATTCTCCAGTCGAAACCAGTCTGTCTGCCTGTTCCAGTATGATAATGGTGGATTATAATCCAGATACTGTCTTTATCCACAGATTAAATCCCTCAAACCAGCATAAAGCAGATATATTGCACATCTGGAGCTGATCCAATGAGCGTCTGGGCACCAGATTTACAGTAGTTCTACTATTTTACTCAAGTCCAGATATTAGCAATGACCAACGAGCACCAGATAGATACAACACAGCCTCGTAAGTGAATTTCACAGTTCCTGGTGGCAAATTTACATTCATATTTACATCCTAGCAGTTAGCAGAACTTTCTATTTAAAGCAACATACAAATGAGGAACATGTTGACAACAGGCAGATAGAATTTGGGTTCTATAAGCATTTCCATTTTGGTTGTGCAAAGTTAAAAAAAAATACACAGTTTTCTTAATGTAACAAACATTTTAAGATTCTAGGAACATTGATTTGTAATGGTCCAGTTGCAAAATTGTGTTTAATGTATAAATATACAATTTCATAAAAAAATGCACATTTACAAAGATGGAAAAAACTGGAAAATGTATAAAACACTATAATAATGTATTGGATGGAACATAGTAGGTAAAGCAGTATTTTATACATTTTAAGTTCTTGCAATGTTTTGTGTTTTTTAATATTATGCTCTCTTAACATGACAAGTGATTTTTTTAACATGGCATGTCAAATATTGGGGCTCGGCATCTAGTGGTGAGGTTGCGAATTGCAATATAGAGAAGCTACGGTGGCCAACACAGGACAAATATGATGTTATCTGAGACTGAAGAGACTAGCCAGTCAAGCAAATGCGCTCTGTAGAGCAGTTTGTCCACTTAGGGCTACTGTAGAAACATGCCGCAAAATGGCGATTTAACATGTAAGGGGACTTGTGATGTATGTAGACAGAAATTGCTCATTCTAAGGTAGAAAAAGCATAATGGTTCATTATGTAAGGTCTTTATACACCACTGAAAACATAGTTATGTATACTAGATTGTTTTTCTGTTAATAGATCCTCCTACAATTTCCACACCGCACCTTTAAAACATGCAGAAAGAATTTCTGTGTAAACTATAAATTGTTGCACTGAATTTAATATAACAATTTAAGATTGTAAGTGACAATAATACTGCAACTCTTTCCCCGCCATTGACAGAATTTTCCTGCAATCCATGTTTTGATTGTTATACAGTAGGGGGCACCCTACTGAAAGAGTGCAGAATCTGCGAATCCAAAAACAAGCGAAAAAGAAGCAGAAACAAGTGATAGAAGCATTGCTTACACTCATGTAAAATAACATGATCATCAAATATTAAGCAGAATAATCAAAACTGTAACGTTACCAAATGAAATGTTGAACCCACAAACAGGTATAGGACTGTAGTCTTTGACAAAAATGCAATTTTCCCAGCTTTTTTTTCTTGTTTTTATGAAACTTGCCTACATTCAAGTGTTGATAAAAAGAATGCATGAAGCACAAAAAATGGGTTTTTGATATATGTTCAGGTATTCATACAATAAAAAATATTCCGGGGACATGAAAGTTTTGTGAAAATGATAAAAAATGCTGGAGCTGGCTGGCAACTCCAGTAAAAGAACACTAAAAACATGTTTTCCAAGCACTGTGAGAACATTAATCAAAATACTATTAACATCATATGTGGCTAACGTTTGTTCCTAACAATTACACAATGTTTGTATTATGAAGTTCTCCTTTAGATGGAGAACAAGCATACACTCCCAACAACAGAGGTGATGGAGTCATTATGTCCAGCAGTGACAACGTCTGCAATAACATCCCGCCGTGCACAGCGAGTTGGTGTGGATTAATGAGGGTCACGAATGGTCACCAGCTGACCCTGAACAGAGACCGAACATATTGCAGAGCACCTGCATCCGCTATGAACGAGTCTACTGGATGGAAACGAGGAATCAGGGAGAGGTTCAGCACACATACACACTCGACCGTAGGCGTCTGAGCTGCACGCGTGTAAAAATCAAAGCCATGCCAGGTGGTGACTGAGCAACTGGAGGAAAATATGGAGAGAATGACTCAGAGAGAGGGAAAGAAAGGAATTTAAAAGACGTCTGATATTCAAAACCCCTCACAAGCACACTTTCATGCATAAACATACCTGAAAGGTTAGCTGTCACAGACATGAGGGGAGTAAATGATGACAGAATTTTCATTTTAAGCTTTAAATGCACACATGCACTCTTATAATCAATGTGATGATGTCATCATGGATTCTGAATCAAAAAATGAGGTCATACTCTATATATGGAAGAAACATCCATTTCTCATAATAATTATTCTCATGTGCATGGTAGAATGGTGTAATTCAGGCTGAAATAAAACACACAACTGCATAAAAACACGAGCATGAGAATAGCCGTATGGCGTGTATTTCATCATCCAGAAACACATGCACACACGCCTCCTCTCTCGCTATAAATAGGCATTGTGTGCTCTGATGGGACACAGAGAAATCCTAGAGTTCACTCGTCTCTCATGAACTCATTAAATCCAAGGACTCCAAAAAGCAGAGCACTAGTCAGACACTGAGATCCTGTCTGTAAATACAGTACAGTCTGACAACAATCACTATTACTAGTGCTAGAGGTACTTTGGTGGAAAATGTACATTTTTGCATTGGTTATTCTCTCAACATTTCTGAAATCAGTAAATGTGTTTTTAATTTACCCTCCTGGTATGAACTCAGCAAACTCTCAACATGATTCACTCACGATGCTTGTGAAATCTGGCCTTAATTTAGCCGGAGAGGACGTGCTTCATCAGGCTTCTGCTTTATTACTTTGGGACAGTCCAATTAACTATGATGCTAATGAAGAACACATCACAGAGAGAGAGGGAATGCTAAATATATCACTGATGGAGACTTTCTGAACCTGCACACATCTGAACTGGAGCTGAATGCATGATCCCAACCTACTGACCTCAGATCAGTCTGCTGCTTAGTATCAGGTGAAATATGGTTAACAAGAACAGGGTGATTCTTCTAAAATGGATAAAGCATGCACAAGCCCATGATTATATTGAGATTACAGTTTTATTGCTGGTTTAAAACAGTTTATTCAGGCCTGATCTCTTAATAAACTGGTCACATATGTTTGCATACACAAAAAGATGCTACTGACACATATATAAGCACTGATGAGACACACTTTTGTGTATGTGTACAGGTGTATGCCAAACATGAACAGGTGTCAGTGCTACAGCCAGATCATAAATGTATTTGGTTAATACAGAACATATAACAAATGAGATTCTTGAAGGTCACTGGGGACGATCTAGGGTCATATTAAATGCAACACAGCAACTGAATCCCTTCAGGAATCCCTCGAGTACGAGGCTGCTCATTACATGGACACTTCTAGGAAGTTAAGATAAAAATAAAATATACATTGAAGGGTACATACATGGTCACTTCAAGGAAGTTAAAAAAATAAAAATATTTATTATTTTATTTTATGTTATTTTTTAACATCCTAGAAGTATTAATTAAATGTACCATTCACTAAATATTTTATTTTTGTTTTTCATTTTAGGTTAAAGTTAACCAAACCTAAAATTAAAAAAAAAAAAAATATATATATATATATATATATATATATATATATATATATAGGAATGGTACATATGATAGTCACTTCTAGAAAATGAATATATAAAAAATAAAAATAAAATAAAATAAAATAAAATAAAATAAAATAAAATAAAATAAAATAAAATAAAATAAAATAAAATAAAATAAAATAAAATAAAATAAAATAAAATAAAATAAAATAAAATAAAATAAAATACTGATATGAAATAAATTGATGGTCACTTCTAGGAAGTTAATAAATAAAATAAAATAATATGAAATAAAACAAAATAAAATAGTGATATGATGTAAATACTGATATGAAATAAAAAGATGGTCACTTTTAGGAAGTAAATCTTTAAAATAAATAAAATAAAGTAAGATATATAGTGAAGGGTACATAATGATGGTAACTTCTAGGAAGTAATAAAATAAAATAAAATAAAATAAAATAAAATAAAATAAAATAAAATAAAATAAAATAAAATAAAATAAAATAAAATAAAATAAAATAAAATAAAATAAAATAAGTGAAGGGCACATATAATAGTGAAGGGCACATATCCAGGAAATTAAGTAATAATAATAATAATAATAATAATAAAGGGGAATTTACCCATAGTCTGCTCATTAGGAAACAGGAAACGTCTATGTGACACCTGCAGTTCCACTGCAGCCTCTTGGAGCAGTAGAGAATAACTTGTGTCATCACTGAACTGTCAATCAACCAAAAAGTCTCTGATGTGAACTTGTGATTAAATTACCAACATACCAAAAGTTCCCAAAACTCCAAACACACATGCACACACACACAGGCACACACAAAACAAGAGTTCTGTTTTGTTCATCAATCCCCCAAAATTCCCCTAAAAAAACCTCATATACAGAGTCTGATTCACCCAGGTATACAAATTACTAATAAAAAAACGCTTCAAGGGAGCAAAAAGTGAACAGCGTGAATGCACTTATCATCATATGTAAAGGCTGTTTCACAATCATCCAACAATACCAATGTGGTTAAAAAAATGTTCTTCATTTTTGCATGCAACCCTTACAACCACCTTATAACAAATACCCTATAACATCACTATCTCTCCTGAATGTTCTAGTCAGAATTAAATATTATCATATGTTAAATTAAATAATTTATCAAAAAATCTTAATTTGTGTTCCAAAGTTGAAGGTCTTACAGGTTTGGGATGACATAAGGACGAGTAATTAATGACAGAAATTTCATTTTTGGGTGAACTACTACTTTAGTTTTTTGCCTCTGAGGAAAGTTCAAATAACATTCAGCAGAATCCTGCTGACCTAAAAACAGCTGACACAGGAAGTGGCTTTGAGAAGGTGAGAAGTAGTGTAGTGACGGATGGGCTCTTTAACACACGGGGTCAGTGTGATGATCTTATTAGTGCCTTTTGCTCAACAAACATGAATGATACCTCAAATACCAAATACCATGGCCTGTTGAGAAGTTAGTCTATTTAGTCTTGACACTTGCATGCACATGCACACATTAGCTATGTTTACATGCACCAAATAATCCATTTGATGGCTCAATTGGATTGAAAAGCCTTCAGGTAAACACCTCAATCGTTCTCACTGAGCTTGATCTAAATTCAATTTCTGGTTAAAACAGGTCAACAGGAGTCCGAACTACGGATGTCAATAAATTCCCATAATCGATCATTGTTTAAATTAACAATCAATTAACCAGCTAATTATTAACCTTAAAGGTTTAGTTCACCCATAAATGAAAATTGTCATTAATTACTCACCCTCATGTCGTTCCACACCCATAAGCCCTTTGTTCATCTTCAGAACACAAATTACTATTTTTGATGAAATCCGATGGCTCAGTGAGGCCTTTATTGACAGCAAGATCATTTAAATTTTCAAACGCCTAGAAAGCTACTAAAGACATATTTAAAACAGTTCATGTGACTACAGTGGTTCAACCTTAATGTTATGAAGGCGAATGCCAGAAAAATAAAATAACAACTTTATCCAATAATATCTAGTGATGGGTGATTTCAAAACACTGCTTCATGAAGCTTCGAAGCTTTACGAATCTTTTGTTTCAAATCAGTGGTTCAGAGCGTCCATCAAACTGACGTGAACCATTGAAATTTCATGATCATGACGCAGTATTTTCCAACATTATTTAGAAGTTCAATCAATAGAAACCAGATCTCAGGTGTGGTGGGTGGGTATAGTGGGTAGGGACAATGTGTAGTGACCAATCAGACACTGTTTTACAGCTGGAGCGCCCTTGGATTGGTTTGACCGGTCAGAATTACAGGTCTTGATCTCCATGTGCCTTAGAATAGGAGCTAAAACAGCACAGAAAGATTATCACTCATCAACCAGGATCTTATTAGTTGTTATTTATTTAATGTACTTTTGTAGTGGCATTTACACAAGTAGCTCTTATGTTCAGTAAAATCGCTAATTTGGAGGGTTTTTTTGGAGCCTTGGATAATTATGTTTCAAAATAAACAGCTACCCTACCTAATCTATTGCATGGCTTAAAGACATTAATACATATGTAACTACGGGGTGCTCATTCTTTTTTCCTTAACGTTATTACCAGTTTCAATGCCCAAAAAAGGTAGTAAAGACATTGTTAAAACAGTCCATGTGACTACAGTGGTTCAACTTTAATGTTATGAAGTGATGAGAATATTTTTACGCTGTTTATGTTATAAACTTCCGGGTTCAACGTCAAAACGCCGGCTCAGTATTGGCCGATGCTGTACTGTTTTGTTTTTGCGCACAAAAAGTATTCTTGTCACTTCATAACATTAAGGTTGAACCACTGTAGTCACATGGACTATTTCAACGATGTCTTTACTACCTTTCTGGGCCTTGAAAATGGTAATAACATTGCAGTCTATCGGAGGCTAGAAAGCTCACAGATTTCATCAAAAAATCTTCATTTGTGTTCCAAAGGATTTGGAATGACATAAGGGTGAGTAAATGACAGAAATTTCATTTTTGGGTGAACTAACCCTTTAAGCAAGTAAATGCACAGTGCCATGATGCATATGTTTGCATTTATGTCTTACGAACATCTGTATATTTCATTCTTTATTCTTAGTAACTTTTCAGTGAAGGAGAATATTTACTAAATACTTGCATAACAATCTTTTTAGATATGTCATTAAGGCAAAAATGACAATTATTCTCACTGTATAATTATCACCATGCAGAACTTTGAACTGCACATGCAAACAAATATATACGTATATGAGATTGAAATGTTTAGGGTTTGTATAAACAGAACTTTCAGAATCTGAAATCAGACTGGATTGAATTGCATGTAAACACGTCTATTGTGCATTATGAGTGGTGGGTTTTTTAATCATCATGAGATGTTTTGAGGTTATGCTTATTGTGGAAAATAGATTCATCTCTCTCTTTGTTCAATAGCCTCTGTTCATTGTGGCTGGTGCTCGTAGGCGGCTTGCATTCAGGGAGAAATATTTGTGTGAGATGTCGAGCAGTTTGTGTGCGATTCTATGTGTGTGTGTGTGTGTGTGTGTGTGTGTGTGTGTGTGTGTTTGTGTGAATGCCAATCCATTGGTCTTTCACACAGGGTCTTTGTGCTGCAGAAAAAGGCAGAACAGAGCTACTGTAACCTCTTAGTCATGATACACAGAAGGGTCACACACACACACACACACACACACACTTGGATGGTCCTATCACCAACATTTGTCTTTGTGTCATGAAAGCGTCCAACATGAACTTAAACGTCTTCACTTTGCACAGTAGTGCATCATAACAAGTACACTCCTCTGAAACATCCCGTCGATTTAAAACGCCCAAGAGAACATCAGCACAACCGCTCCATAAACACTGCTTGCATCATAAATCTCTACTGCTAACAAGAAAATCCCTTTCCGTTTCTGAGAAACATACACAAACACACAACACAACGAAAAACTGTGAGCTTTTAGACTTCTGAATTTCCCGCTATATGTGTGTGTACATTAGCGCATTGCGATTTGGTTGCTGGGGTGATCTGAGTGGTTGTTAGTGTGTTGCTATGTGGTTGCTTGGGTGACCTGAGTGTTCGATAGTGCGTTGCCATGCAGTTGCTGGGGTGATATGAGTCGTTGATAGCGCATTGCAATGCGGTTGCTGGTGTGATCTAAGTGGTTGTTAGTATGTTACTATGCGGTTGCTTGGATGATGTGACTGGCTGTTAGTGTGTTGCTATGCGGTTGTTGGGGTGATCTAAGTGGTTGTTAGTGTGTTACTATGCGGTTGCTTGGATGATGTGACTGGCTGTTAGTGTGTTGCTATGCGGTTGCTGGGGCGATCTGAGTGTTCGATAGCAAGTTGCTATGTGGTTGCTGGTGTGATCTAAGTGGTTGTTAGTATGTTACTATGCGGTTGCTTGGATGATGTGACTGGCTGTTAGTGTGTTGCTATGCGGTTGTTGGGGTGATCTAAGTGGTTGTTAATTTGTTGCTATGTGGTTGCTGGGGTGATCTGAGTGCTTGATAGGCCATTGCTATGCGGTTGTTGGGGTGATCTAAGTGTTCGACAGCGCGTTGCTATGCAGTTGCTTGGGTGATCTGATTGGTTGTTACTAGTGTGTTGGCATATGGTTGTTGGGGTGATCTGAGTATCTTTTAGTTCTTTACTATGTAGTTGCTGGGATGATCTGAATGGTTGTTAGTGTGTTGCTATGTAGTTGCTGGGATGATCTGAATGGTTGTTAGTGTGTTGCTATGTGGTTGCTGGGGTGATCTAAGTGCTTGATAGGGCGTTGCTATGTGGTTGCTGGGGTGATCTAAGTGGTTGTTAGTGTGTTGCTATGTGGTTGCTAGGGTGATCTGGGTGGTTGTAGGAAATTGTTTTTGGTATGTACTATTCGGGTGCTAGAGTGTTTTAGATGGTTTCCATGCTGTTCTGGGTGGTTGCTAGGGTTTCTCTAACTGTATTTGAGAGAGCTAAAGAGAGAACAGCATTATATTTCTACACATCTAGCAGCTTCAGTTCTCAAAAAAAAAAAGAAAATGTGGTTTTGGGTGGAGTGAGTTTCAACTGTCTGTCACATTGAAAGTCCCACCCACAAGTGAAAGCTGGAATTTGAGTCATTTTGACTGGAAGAATGACACATCAACACACACATACACATGCTTATGCTCATGTTCATCCTGTGTTATCTCAGCCACACAAACTCACTTTCAAGCTTTGCTGATGTGTGCTGGAAACTCAAGTGTCCAAGCTGACACAGGACAACCCACCCTTATAACTAGCCTGAGAGAACTGTAATATAATTCACTGAGAACACAATTCATCTACTCCAATCCATTAGAATCAATTTCACTGATTAATATTCACTTAGTTGTTATCTATAAAGCCTTCACTGAAAATTGTGTTAATTTCATTACAAGAAAAACATTCACAAACCAATGAAATATGTCCAGTAGCTAATATCATTTGTTTCCTGCCAAAACTGTAAGATTATAAACTCTAGTGTCTTTAAATGTTTTTAGTAAGTACTCCTGTGTAAAAGTAATCTTGGCCATATATTATATATTAAAGGTAAAACATAGTCATTATCACAAACCCAACAGCATGATCAGGGGCCAGATTCATGAAAATTAAGAAAGGGTTTTATGAACACTCTTACAAACGTCTTATTTATCCTTATTATAATAATTCAATATGGATCAAATTTTATTACATTTCTAAATATTAAAAATGTCAAATATTTTAAATAAATTATATATACACACACACACACACACACTAATATATATATATATATATATATATATATATATATATATATATATATATATATATATATATATATATATATATATATATATATATATATATATACAGCCATGGAAAAAATTAAGAGACCACTCCAAGTTCAGAAATCAATGTTAAGTGGTCTCTTAATTTTTTCCATAGCTGTATATATATATATATATATATATATATATATATATATATATATATATATATATATATATATATATAAATAATTGAACAGAAGTATATATATATATATATATATATATATATATATATATATATATATATATAATGTATGTATGTGTGTGTTTGTGTGTGTGTTTATATATATATATACATATATATATATATATATATATCATTAAACTGAAGTGTAGGATAAAAAATTCATTCTTAAGTTGTTCAAGCTGACTGGACTTTATTAAACAGTGACGGCTATTTACAAGAGTGGCATGAGAAATCAGTAGTCTGAGACAATGATTAATTACATAGCATTGCGGCCAAAATACAAAAATGTTTGAATGCAAAATGGCATGTCTGACCAATCAGAATCAAGTATTCCAAATGCAGTCGCTATGACTACTCACAGTACTGAGCATCTTCATCTGTAGTAACCTCTGCAGGTACTCCTGCAACGGGTTGAGAGGTAGAGGGGTCGGGGGGTCCGGTTCCTCCATGAACCAGTGGAGTGAACCCACCGACCGACGTTTGTTCAAGAAATCAAACAGCTCTTCATGCATCATCATGACCCAAATGCGCAAATGCAGCAAAAATGCAACCTGAATTAGATAATTTTACGAGAAACTAAAAAAAAAGGAAATTAATAATTACACTTCTCTAAGACAGAGAGTTAAAAAAAAGAGTCTAAAAATTGACAAGAAGTGAAAGAAATGAGTTTCAGCTTTGATCCACTGTGGAATGTATGTGATTACCTATCATGCACTGGGAGATTAAGTGACGCAGTGAACTTTGCTCGATGCCGTTTTTGTTATTAAGCTGATTACCAGCTAGAACTCAACTCAAAGAAACACACAAACATTCTGAAGTTGCATCAACTACACACTTTCATCACCACACATGCACACAATCCTCAGACTGATTTGTGCAACTCAAACACACATCACTCATTGTTCAGGCACACTGTTGCATTTCCAGCTTTCATCCATTTTGTTCTCCTGTCGAATGATCCTGTTTTATTACATTACATAAGACGAGTTCTGACTTCACCTCTGAGGATCTAAAAACTGAGATTTTCACAGGTAATGAAACTCAGAAATGAAACTACGAAGATGTGGTGGGCCATGGCATGATACACTACCAGTCAAAAGTTTGGAAAAATTAAGTTTTTTCCAAGAAGTCTTCCAAGCCAAACAGTAATATTGTGAAATATTGGCCCTTCAGATCCTTCAGAAATCATTCTAATATGCTGATTTGGTGCTTAATTAATATTGGTGTATATAATTATTAACAATGGTTCTTATAGATGTTTTTTTTGTGGAATTTTTTGTCACTTTTGGTCAACATAATTCAGTTTCCACAAAAATATTGCACAGCACAACTATTTTCAACATTGATAATCATAAGAAATGTTTCTTGAGCTGCACATCAGCATATTAGAATGATTTCTGAAGGATCATGTGACACTGAAGACTGGAGTAATGATGCTTAAAATTCAGGTTTGATCACAGGAATAAATTACATTTAAAATTTTTATAATATTTTAGCAATATTACAGCTTTTCATGTATTTTTGATCAAATAAATGCAGCTTTGGTGAGCATCAGAGACAAAAACATTAAAAAAACAAAACATAATTTTTCCAAACTTTTGACCGATAGTGTTCATAAACTCCAGTGGTTGGTCACTTAACGATCGTTAAAACGTACAGACAGTCTCTTTCTGTCTAAGCAGGCAGTTCTTGGCCAGAATAAGCATCTAATTGGCCCAGACGTTACTTTGACAGTTAAAAGTCTGGCTTGGCAGGACTAGAAGTGGCTAGACTTCATGATTTGCTCTGACAGCGTGCTGCTAGCTGGTATCTGTCCTGTCGGCTTCTGGGTTGCTTCTGAAAATACAACTTTATAGGAGGTTGCCCAGCCTTCAGGAAATACAAACAGACAGACAGCTGTTCGAGCATGGTGAACATTTATGTGTGTTTCTTTAACAGGGAAAACATAGCAAGCTTGAATGTGTGTGTGTGTGTGTGTGTGTGTGTGTGTGTGTGTGTGTGTGTGTGTGTGTGTGTGTGTGTGTGTGTGTGTGTGTTTATAATAGAGAGAGGGAAAACTATACTGGTTATGTGAGGTATGTGTGCCAGCGGAAATCTGATACACACTCACCCACACACACACACAGCTCTATGTGCCAAATACACAGGCACTTTAAAACTTCCTACATGTGTTCTGAACATGGTTCTGAACTATTAAAAAGCAAAGGAAGTCATTTTGCTTTCGTAAGGTGACAGAATATCAAGTGAAATATGATGAACATTTCAAGTGAACAGTCAATGAGGATTTGTTGAGAATTGATTGGATGGTGGAAAGTGTTTTATATGAAAAGGAAAGTTTAAAGGGAGGGGCTTAAACATGAGGGGGCTTGATGATGTCAGTGAAAAAGGAAAGTTGTTTCAATGGTGGAGCAAATTAGTGATGAAAGATTATGAAGAAAAAAAAGTGTTATTATTGTTACAATAAAATAAAAATAAAAATAAATTAAAGGGCACCTATTATGCCCCTTTTTACAATATGTAATATTGGTCTTGGGTGTCCCCAGAATGTATTTGTGAAGTTTCAGCACAAAATACCCCACAGTTAATTTATTATAACCATTTGAAAATGTCATTTTTGGGGCCTGTTTTAAAAAGAGCTGTTTTGGTGTGTACCACCTTAAATATAAATGAGCTGCATATCCCCTTTAGACGCATTTGTTATTGAATTGGCTGACATCGACTGAAATGACTATTTGCTCAAAAAACATTAAATACACTTACTTCTTCTGGAGGTGACGTTGGATCGCGAACAGTAGCAACGATCCACACTTGAGGATTAACTTTGTAGCAAGACCTGCTTTGAATTGACCCTCGTTCTCAAAACAGTCAGTCAAAAAATTATTCGCGCAAACATAAACGTATTTTGGAATTTTCAGTGGCTCTGATGTCGGAAGTAAGTGAAAACTACTATGTTCATTATTACATCCCACAACAGAACACTTATGTTTCTTAGGAGACATTTTCGGCTGTCGTTGAAACAATGGAGGATGGTTGAGAGATCACCGATGGCGGGGTCTATGCCAAAACCAGATTGTCAATCAAACCACGTGGGTGGGGCTTAGCGCAATTCTACGTCACAGTGAGAGCAATCTTAGAACAGGGCGTTCTGAGACAGTGCTTATGAATTATTGAGATTGTAAAAAAAACACTGGGTGGATTTTTCTCATTGTAGGGTGGTTTTGCTCACACACTGCCAACACACATTTATGGTCAAACACCATGTAAAAGTGAATTTTGCATAATAGGTGCCCTTTAAAACATTTTTAACATCTGAAATAAAAAAACAAACAAATAACTTTTAAAATTTAACTCAACTAAAAACAACTTTTCACGACTCCAAAACTAAATTAAACTGAAATAACATGGCCACAATTTTAGATTTTGATGCTTGGTATATTATAAAACCTGAAACCTCTGCAATCCATTTGCATTAGAAAATGAAAATGTCACTATGGGAAACAACAAATAAATATTTTAAAATGGTACCAGTTAGTGCATTAACTTTTGGCTAAAATAAAAGCAACATATATTAAAAACGAGAAAACTCTAAAATAAAAAATAAACCTGAACTGAACTGCACCTGACTGCTGCAGATCCATTTCGGTGTTGAAACGCAGTCTGAGGACGTGAACAGCTCTGGTTAGAACGTCACGGGTTGCCATCTCTTAATTACGGTAGTATAACCTCCTTGTTTTGATTTGGTAGGAACTGTAAAAGCTGGCTGCTGTTTGTTTGTGCTGCTCCATGACTGACGTCTGTCTACATAAACTCTGCATAGCATGAAACGTGCTGATATCATTCTGATATCATGCTGATTTTAAAATCAATTAAACAGTTTAAATTGATACACACAGATCCTGCAACTCAAATTGCACACAGCAATGACAAACTAACAAATTGTTATTGATCATTCACAATCATTTCACACACACTCCTTTTTGTCTCTATCTGTCTTCATAAATAGATTGCTTTCAGAGTGTAAAGAGAGAAGAGAAGCCTTCTCAGTTTAAGTGCCTCACCAACCTGAAATATACACACACACAAACACACACAGAAACATTTATTTGATAGCAATGACCGTAGACTGAAGTTTGGGCAGGAATGCGTTAAGATCAAAGGTTGGATGGTAATCCAAGGATTCAGCTCATGAACCTGAAGGTAAGAGGTGAAAGTGAAATACTAAATTTAGACATACACACACACACACACAGATTATCACAAGCACTTAGATACAGAAGGAGGGAAGTAAAGTAAACTCCTCTTCCGCTCAGGGTATAGATAGCTAGTAATAAGATTTAAAAAGAAGTATGCATTAAGAGAACCGCAATGCATCCTTATTAATGCTGAATGAAAGATGTCACTGTTTAAAAAAAAAAAAAAAAAAAAAAATCACCTAATCACCCAGACCAGAGATGGTGCTGTTTGCATCCTGCACAACAGAATATGTGCTGATAAAGTACTGAGACTGTAAGTTATACAAAATGGACATTAATTAATTAATTTACTCCTTTCAACAACTCAGCAATATGCAGAACTGCCGGATGTTTATGATAAAACAAATTTTGAGGCCAAAAACCAATTTGTTTCTCAATTCACTTCTAATCTAATTTATTTACTTCCTTAGAGTTTAATCAACTAAAGTACTATTTAGAATGACACAAAATGAAAAGAGAATACAAAAGGAAAGAGAATAAGACAGACAGAAGGAAGAAAGTCATGTAGGGTGAGGTAATCTATTGTTCAGCAGCTTTTAGAGAAGGGAAATTTAATGGTCTTTCACTGTGCAGAAATCACAGAGCCAAATCAATAAACCTGCATCCATCCATCCATCCATCCATCTACTCACTCATCAAATAACCAACATCTGGCAACCCTATAACCCCACACACACTGCTGCGACTGTGAAAGTAGCTTAAAAATATTTACCATGGTAACCATTGTTGCCCAAATAGCCCAGAAAGCTCAGTTAGAGTCACTAGTGTAAAATTAAAATACATTCATATTGGAACATAAGAGGCTTTAAGCATCTTTGTCATTTTCATTTCTCTATTTTGACGACAACGATGGTTAACACCACAGTATCATTGGCAGAAACTATGGCTACCGTGGTAATTTTTTTTTTTTTTGGGGTGGGGGGGGGGGTCAGCCAACAGTTTTTCTCATGCATTTAGACAGTTTGCCTGCAAATCTACATCACATTTAGGCCAAAAGCCCATAAACCACTTGCCTTCTAGTTCTTTCTGTCGAAAACATTAAAATGTGTGCTTGTGACTACTTCCTGTTTCTGCCTCTCACTTCCTCTTCCACAACAACCCAAAAAAATACTTAAACTCCAACTTGCGTTTAACCGCAAAATGAAAACCACTAAGAATCATTCTGAATATTAAAAAATCCATTGACAGAAGTACCACAGTATTACCATATTTTTTTAGACTGCACAGTAATCTTAGTTAACTATGTTAATACCATATTTTGTGTCAGTTAAGCATGACTAAAATAATTACTAGCGCTGTTTTTATTGGCACTGCCAAAACAAACATGGTTGCTATGGCCATGACTGGCATGGTTTCCAAAGTAACGGACCATTCTATGATTGGACGATGCCAGGACAGATGGAATGTCAAGTTCTGAAAGAGGAAGTCATTGAGTCCAGAACAAGGACAAACATGGAACTGAGAAACGAGAAGGTTAAAAAAGTCAAATGTGGATATGTGCACGTGCATGTATGTCATACTCCGATTATTTAGTGCAATAACAACCCTTACAAAAAATGACAATACTAACATACTGCTTACTATTTCTGTAGTACACACTATGTAAAGTGTGCACAGTATGCAAATGTTCAGTATGCATGCAATTCCGTATTGAATAGCCAAATGGAATGGTAACTGCGTGAATATACAAATGTGCAGTAAAAAACAGAGCAAACTGCATGGAGTACTGTATCCCATAATGCAATGCACTTTATGTCTCTATTTTGACTAGGCATTTAATCAGACTGCTGAAATTTAAAAAACAAAATTTATTTAAAGATGCAATTTTTTTAAATGCAATATCAGCATCATATTCAGCAGCATTACTCCAGTCATCAGTGTCACATGATCCTTCAGAAATCATTGTATTATGCTGATTTGCTGCTCAAGAAACATTTCTGATTATTATCAATATTAAAAACAGATGTGCTGCTTCATATTTTTGTATAACGCGTGATACTTTTTTTTTTCAGGACTCTTTCATGAAAAGAAAGTTCAAAAGAACATTATTTGAATAATTTTAACATTATAAATCTCTTTACTGTCACTTTTGATCAATTTACTACATCCTTGCTAATAAAAGTATTAATTTCTTTAAAATAAAACCTTACTGATCCCAAAATTTTAAACAGTACAGTATATACTACAGTATTACACTGGAATACAGTTAAAACAAGCATGGTGATACCATCACCATTTTGGTGAGTGCAACAGCTCTGATTATAAATTTGCATGCTGATCTCAGTTCACAGTTTTCATATTAACTTATTTTTTGCATGAGCAAACAATCGTTTGAATTGATTGTAGAGGTCTAGACATGAGCTCAAGATACTTTCCTAAATTCGAAACAGTAATGTACATTTTCTCACCTTTGCATATAACAGGAGCAGAGCTCACACCGCACACAAATATTTATTTAGCAACCTCAAGGGTTTCTAGGCAACAGTGAAGGAAGAAGGAAACACCAAATTGATACATACACAGACCGCCGATAATGGTGCTTCAAAATCTGTTATGCAAATGGGATTTGCACACACACACACAGAAAAGATTGAGCCCTGTGAGACATTCTGGTGGCTGAATACCATGGAAGAAGTAAACATTTATTTCCGTAGACCTCAACAGAGCTTTAAAGGAATGATTTGCGAGCGAATCATTCAGAACTGAACCATCTGAGTCACTGAAAAGATTCAATTCAAAAGAACAATTCATTCACAAATGATTTGGCTATTTCTCTTTGAAATTTACATTAATGTCCCATAGAGTGCAAGACTTCAGAAGTCAGGATTAATTGACAATGAAAAAATAACTCCAAAGACTTCTTTTGTGCACAGAAATACATTAGGAAAACTGAGAAATCCTAGGCTGCATCCAAAATTGCATATGTCCCTACTATGTAGTAGGTGAAAAACAGCATGTGATAAAAGTAGTATGAATTCACAGCACTCATAAAATAGGCGAAAAGTACCCGGATGACATGCTACTTCTGGCAAGATACTAAAGTGTGTATTTGATGGACAATTTACTATCCCATAAGGCCACGGGAGAGGACTTATGAATGGCAGTGAAGCAACACAACTGACACCATACGCAGAGACTATAGAATAACACAAGATGTGTCACTCATATTGTTTTGAATGAGAGAAAGTACAACGCGCAATATGGCAAAAAAAGTCCCGCCTTCTAAATAAGAGCCAATCACCGATTGGTAAAGTCATCGCATCACTGCAGCGGCCATCAGACACATGCCTCCAAAATGAGACGCAAGACGCGCATTTAGGATTGCGCATGCGTATTAGCTTGATCTAGCCTGAAATTTATTATTTTTTTGTCATGATTCGAGTGTTTAGACAATTTTTGTCAGATTTCATTGGTGATTTCAAATATGAAATTTAATCAAAAGCTTGGCAAATTTTGGAGTATTTGATGTTTCCCCATTCAACGGGACAGGAGCTGCACTTGAATGCCCGAGAGGCGTTTCAAAGATGGCCACCGAGTGAAATGACTTGTCTTAAAGGGACTTTGCCACATGACAGTGTCAACATGGCAGATGTAGTACGTCCGGATTACATTCATTCTACAAACATTCACACTATATAGAACATATTTTTTTAGCACTCCCAAAGTACTTATTCAAAATAAATAGAGAGTATGCGATTTCAGACGCATCTGCAGTATGCACATACCAGAGAAGCATAACAACATACAGTCATGCGTTTAGGTGTAAAACACATATGTTATCTACAGGAGTCACATAGTCAAGGTTTTATTAGAGGCCTTGTGACGGCAAGTGGCAATCAGATAAATACAGTAATTTGTCTCATCTGTAATTTTAAGCAAACACATTTGAGGTGCCACTATAAAGGTAATTTCTACAGGTAAATAGCCTCTGAAATGCACACTCATGTGTTTAAGGAAGTCGGGAGTCTAAAATATCCTGACAAAAAGTCCCACAAACAAATATGTGATATCATAAACAGAGGAGTATTCATAGTTGAGCAGTAGATGGATTATTTCACAGTATTGCAGTATTTAGCAGCTGAAACTCACATTTAAAGAAACAGTCCTCTGAAAAAAAGAGAAACAAAAAAAACAGAAAATTCATCTCATTAATTATTTACTTACCTTATTTTCTTTTAAAACCTGCAAGATTTTTGTTTCTTTCATAGAACAACACAAAAGATGACATTTTAGAGAATGCACACTCTTTTTCATGGAATGAATGTGGATGGGGACTGGCACTGCTGAGCTCCAAAAAAAAAAAAAAATGAAAGCATGAAAGTACAAGAAAAGAAGTACATATAACTCAAATATGCCATTCTAGGTTTGATAGCGATGTTAATAAAAAAAAATATATATAATAATAATAATAATAATAATAATAATAATTGATGTTTCTTGACAGGCCTTGATAAATCATATTTGATCATAATCTTACAAAAGATTTCCAGCAATAGTGTCTTAGATTTCTGTCTGTTCCTCATATAAAAGTAGCCATGCAAATTGGCTTCACAACAAATATATAAATCTGATTCATACATAGTACTTTTATGAAACTTTTATGGTGCTTTTTTGACATTTTGGAGCCAGACAGACCCAGTCCCCATCCACTTTCATCGTATCAGTAATGTTATAACTAACTAAAACTATTGTAAAATGAAAACATTCTTCAAAAAATCCCCTCATGATCCACTGAAGAAAAAAATAATATGGTTTTCAAACAACATGACTAAATGATACTTCAGAATTTTCATTTTTGTGTAAACTATGCATTTAAAAGAACAAGCTAAATCTCTTTCAAGTTTCATATACAGATAAGACAAAACATCTCCACAGTGTGTGTGTTTCTCTGATCAGGTGACCTACTTCAGGTGCACATTTCTCTCATGACCTAGCACAGCTCCATAATGCATTATGGGAACGTGTCTAATTATTTCCCACTTTTACTTTTGCTCCTGTTCTGATTTTCTTTTTAAAAACATACATATGGGGCGCTCGCGGACGCTGGAGAAGATGGCCGCCTAATTTGTAGCTCCGCTCCTGATTGTTTAATAATTTGCTACCCTCTTTGATATAAGTTTAAGAATCTCCTAATTTAAAAGCTCAATACACTGCTAACATGTCCGAGACTCAAGATCCAAAGGACTTTCCACTTTTTGCAACTTCACGGTCACAGAAAAAGAAGAAACAAACTGCGTCAGCAGAAACATCCTCATCTTCAACGGAAACTGACCCAGTTTTGAACGAAATACGAGCCCTTAGCACCCGGTTGGGAAACATTGATGGTCGTTTCGATACTATCGAAAATCGTCTTGATGCAATATCGACCTCGATTTCTGCAATTCACGAGACTTTATCCAACTTATCACAAAGAGTGTCTTCGAGTGAAACCCGCTTAATGGAAGCTGAAAACAGAATCTCCACCACAGAAGACGCTCTGCGGGCCCGCGAGGGTGAACTCTCTGCTATGACGAAAACGGTGAATCAACTTCAAGCTAAAGTGGATGACCTAGAAAACCGAGGAAGACGTAAGAATCTGCGCATCGTCGGTTTACCCGAAAAAGCTGAGGGCTCAACTCCCCTTCCTCAATTCCTAAGGGAAATGATACCGAAATGGCTCGACCTCTCTTTTGATTTCAGGCTTGAAATTGAGAGAGCCCACCGATCGCTTGCACCTGCTCCAGGAGTTAATGATCCGCCACGAAGCGTACTCGTCAGATTTCTGCGCTACGCGGACAGAGAACGCATTCTACAGGCAGCACTGAAAAAACGGCAAATTATTCACGAGAGCAAGCAGATACGCTTCTTTCAAGATCTCTCAGTGGATGTCATGAGGAAACGCAGGGAATTCGACGCTGTGAAGAAGATCTTAGTCGATCGCAAAATGTTCAGAGGATTCGCGTACCCGGCCAAGCTGCGTTGTCTTCATGATTCGGAGCTTCGCACGTTCAGTACTCCGGCCGCGGTGGAGGAGTTTATAGAGACTTTGCAAGATAAGTGATAAAGAGATTCTTATAATACTCTCATCTTTATCATATTCGGAGGGGTAGTGACTTTAATTTTCCCGGGTTCTCATATGCTATTAATTTGATTCTATTCTGTTTGGAATGACGGACTGTGCTAGTTCACTTGTTGGACTTTACGGACATATTTTTCCGTCATTTTTTTTCTTTCTCTTGTATGAGACCTCCGAGATGATGATGTTTAAACTGTTGATTTACTGGAGCGGTTTAACTTTGCGCTTCTCAATGGGTATGATTCTGAACCTTATGTTGGTAGCAGGTATATTTTTTTTTTACTTGAGTCCAACGGGGTACAGAGACCTGGGTTTAGGGGTACTTAGTTGGCCCTGTCAGTTGGGGACAGAGCCGAGGGTTGGAGAGAGGGAGGTGTTTTATTGTTATTTGTTCTTTGAGCTTAAAAATTTGCCCATCAGATACATTTGTTTCATCTTTTTGTTAAAAACTACATTAACAGTTTCTTACTTGGTCACACATTGTTATAATGCAGAGTTCAACTAGATTCATAACATGGAATGTTAAAGGATTAGGGCATGTGGTAAAAAGGAAAAAAATTCTGACTTCTCTAAAAAAGGAAAAAGTAACAGTTGCCATGCTTCAAGAAACTCATCTATCAGATAGCGAACATCTGAAATTAAACCGAGATTGGGTGGGTCAAGTGTATTATTCTTCATGCACAGTTAACCCTAGGAAAAGAGGAACAGTTATTTTAATCAGTAAACATTTGCCATTTATTTTTGAAAATGAAATCAGAGATCCAGAAGGTAGATTTATTTTGGTTACAGGCCACTTATTTGGTCAGCATATTACAATATTGAATGTTTACGCACCCAATGAAGATTCTCCCAAATTCATATCCAAAATAATTTTGTTATTCAATGAGCACTGCAAAGGTCTAGGAATCTGTGCTGGTGACTTTAACTGTGTGATGGATGAGAGATTGGACAAATCTTCATCTGGCACTATAGTCAATCCCAGATCCTCTTTGGTTCTTAAAAAACTATGCAAAGAGACTGGTTTAATTGATAGCTGGAGAGAAATGAACCCTCTTACAAGAGACTATACATTTTATTCCAATCCTCATGGTTCATATTCAAGAATTGATTATATCTTTATTCCAAATACCTTTTTTAATTTGATATCTTTTAGCAAAATTGGTTCAATTGCCATTTCAGATCATGCTCCGGTTCAGATAGATATTACATTAGGGACCCCACCAACAAGGAGTAAGATATGGAAACTAAATTCATCTTTCTTATCGGACCCAAAATTTTGCAATGTTGTAAAGGATTCAATACAAAATTATTGGTCAGATAATAAAAACTCGCCCGTCTCCCCTGCTGTAATGTGGGACGCAGCCAAAGCTACTATTCGGGGATACATTATCTCTTATGCTGCTGCACACAAGAAAGCCCTGATAGCTAAGCGGCAAGAATTAGAAAAGGCGGTTAAAAGACTAGAACGTCTGCATAATACAACTCCCACTCAAACTAATTGGTCTGCTTTATGCCATGCTAGGGCTAAACTCAATCTCGATCACACCAATCATATTAAAAAACTACTGTTTCTTTCTAAACAAAATTATTACGAGCATGCAAACAAATCTGGTAGACTGTTGGCATATCAGATTAAAAAAACAATCCGAGAAAACAATTAAGTCTCTAAAGATGCTAGATGATATCACAACATATGATCCTACAGTGATAAGCAATACATTTCGATCCTATTATGAATCACTATATTGTTCACAAAATAGTGCTTCACAATTAGAATTTCAAACTTTTTTTAATAATATTTCTCTCCCAATTATTTCGGATGAAGACAGAGATTACCTTAACTCGCCTATAACTTCAGAAGAGGTCCTGGCAGCAATACAGTTAATACCATCTAATAAGTCGCCAGGACCTGACGGTTTTCCTCCGGAGTTTTACAAATCATTTTGGCCCGAGCTTTCTGATATTTTTATGCCTGCTTTACAAGCTATTTTAGACCGAGGTATAATTCCTGAAACATGGAAATCAGCAAATATCTGTGTAATACTTAAGAAAGATAAAAATCCAGAAGATTGCGCATCATACAGACCAATAAGTCTACTTAATACAGATTCTAAAATACTAGCAAAAGTTCTCGCACGTAGGTTAGAGAGCATATTACCTAAGTTAGTTAAACTAGACCAAACAGGGTTTGTAAAATTACGTTACGGTACCGATAACATACGCCGGCTTCTGAACGTTATAAATTCTGTTCAGAATGAGGGACGCCCTGCACTTGTTCTCTCCCTTGATGCAGAGAAAGCGTTCGACAGGGTCGAATGGGACTTTTTGTTTACTACTCTCAGAAAATTCAACTTAGGAGATAATTTCATCAGGTGGATCCAGCTGCTTTACTCTGATCCTAAGGCCACAGTGGTTACAAACGGTCTCATTTCGACTCCATTCTGCATAGGGAGGGGCACAAGGCAGGGTTGCCCTCTCTCACCTTTACTTTTCGCTTTAGTCATTGAACCTTTAGCAGAGCTCATTAGACAGAGCAAAAATTTCCATGGAATTACAGTGGGAGGAGAAGACCATCGAGCATCACTTTACGCCGATGATGTATTAATATTTATGTCTAAACCAGAACAATCTATTCCAGTATTACTGGAATGTATTTCTTATTACAGTAGTTTATCTGGCTATAAAATAAATCTTTCTAAGTCCACTGCATTACCTTTAAATATCCCTTCTTTAGAACATCTGAAGTTAATCTCCCCTTTCCAGATATCAGAGAAAGGCTTTAGATATCTTGGCATTTTTGTCACAGCTTCACTTAATGAACTTATAAACAACAACTACACTCCTCTTATAGAGAAAATTAAGGCTAATTTGAAAACATGGTCTTTACTCCCAATTTCATTTCTGGGGAGAATAAATGTAATAAAAATGAATGTCCTTCCCAAACTTTTGTATTTATTTCAGTCTATACCTAGTTATTTATCAAGTTCTTTTTTCAAAGACCTCAATAAACACCTTTCAAAGTTTATTTGGAATAATAAAATGCCACGAATTAAACTTTCCAAACTAATGAAACCAAAAGATAAGGGTGGGATAGACTTGCCAAATCTTCAGTTATATTATTGGGCAGCTCAGATAAAAAATATGACTAGTTGGTGCAGTGAGAGGACCAATTCTATCTGGTATAATATGGAAGCTTCAGTTTGCGCCCCACTATCAATCAGGCTTTTACCATTTGTTAAGAACTACACCAAGCTAAAAAACATTTCAGAACATTTTACCATATCAAACACTCTTCGAGCTTGGAGAGACATTAAGACATACTTAAAAAATTTTCCCTCTCTTTCCCTGTCCTCCCCACTTTGTTTTAACCCTGATTTTCCTTTAACATTCCAGAATATTGGTCTGTCGACATGGCTGAAACTCGGAATCTCTCAAATATCTTGTTTATTTTCGGAGGGTACTTTAAAATCTTTCCAGCAGATTATGGAGGAATATAAAGTTCCAAAGTCCAATTTTTACAAATATCTTCAATTAAGGCATTTCTTAAAAGCAAAAATAGATAAAGAAGAATTGAGAATGGAAACAACAGAGATTGAAGACCTTTTATTGAATTCAGTCAGTTTAAAGGGATTGATATCAAGGACATATAACATCTTGTCTAGTAATTGCACCTCTGCCTTATTGGGACTGAAGGGTGACTGGGAAAAGGATATTGGTCAAACTATCGAAGAGAATGAATGGGTTGTTATATGCAATAATGTATACCCAAAATGTACTTCTCTGGGGATCCATGAGCTCAACTTTAAATTTTTTAATAGGATATATCTCACCCCGATGCGTATTAAGAGGATGTTTAGCAATGCTACAGGCCTATGTTTCAAATGTAAAAAAGATAAAGGTACATTCATTCATTGTTTTTGGTTCTGCGACAAAATTTTGCCATACTGGAAGAAAATACACAGCGTAATTAAAGATCTTCTCGGACTGAACTTTTATATGACCCCAGCTTTGTATTTATTGAATTTTAATGTGAATAATCTGTTTAAAAAAGATGCAATACAATTATTCATTGTCTTGGTATATTTAGCTAAAAAATGCATTTTGTTACTTTGGTCTGCATCACAAGCTCCTTCCTTTAAAATGTGGATATCACAGATTGCAACTTGGTTGCCACTTGAAAAACTCACCCACGATAAACACCAAAAATCAGAAAAATTCTGGCAGATATGGTCTCCCCTTTGGGAATACATAAAATAGCTCTCTTGATGAACATACAGAACTGTTTTTAACTTTCTTTAATTTTCTTTTTATTTCCTATGTAAAGACTGCTCTAAAATACTGTGACCTTTTTGTTTTGTTTTTTTGTGTTGTGTTTACATTTGAATACATCCTTTTTTCTTCTTTTTCTCCTTTTTTAACTTGTGACTCTTGATTTCGTACAATCTGTAACATGTTTATATATGTTGTGATACTGTTAATGTTATGTTGATAATATGGGCAAACAATAAAAAAAAAAATAAAAAAAAAAAAAAAAAAAAAAACATACATATACCGTTTTTTGCTTGTCTATGCATGACCACAGACACAAGACATTCAAACACATGCAGCAGGAAACATGATGACTCCAGTTACAAGGCAGAAAGTGACCCCAGGAGCAGGACAGTGTGTGTATGTGTGTGTGTGTGTGTGTTTGTCATTCCAGAGGCCGGTGGCCTGGGTTGGGCTCTGGTGTGTGTGTTTTTTTTATGGAAGGGGAAGGCCTGTCCCAGTCTCGCAGTCTATTTGCAGGTCGTGTTAAGCAGCATGGAATCTTTTATCTTTCGTCCTCAGAAACAATCGTCTGGGTATAGTGGAAACTAAACATCCAGATGATGCAAACGTCCACCATATGGGACAAATTTAACCTCCGCAAGTCTGACCATGCGTTTCATTGGTCTGCCAGCATGTGGCTTGTTAAACAACTTAATCGCTACTCCAAACCTGTCTCACTTTCTTCATATTTCACTCTCACACACACAAAAGCAGAGAAAACACACACCAAGTATGCACTATATATCTGCATTCCTGCTTATCTGCAACACACTTCCACTTAGGAATCACTTTCACTTATATGGGCGCATGATATCTACCACAACATTGAATATTTAATTATGGATGTTGCCTATTTGTAGATTTTAGATTACTTTTGCTGTAATGCAGTGCTACCTTTATGTCAAAGATTTAACTCTTTAAGAACAATGAACGGGACTTCAACAGGGTTCAACGGGTTGAAGGTCCAAATGTCAGTTTCAGTGCAGCTTCAAAGAGCTCTACACAATCCCAGATGAGGAATAAGGGTCTTATCTAGCGAAACAACCAGTCATTAAATAAAAATGTATATACTTTTTAAACACAAATACTCGTCTTGCACTGCACCAAGTGTTATGTAATCACGTTGGAAAGGTCACACGTGATGTAGGCGGAATTTGGACCTTCAACCTGTTGTACCCCACTGAAGTCCACTATATGGAGAAAAATCCTGGAATGTTTTCATCAAAAACCTTAATTTCTTTTCGAATGAAGAAAGAAAGACATGAACATCTTGGATGACATGGGGGTGAGTAAATTATGAGGAAATTTTAAGTGAACTGATCCTTTAATTGTCAATAGCTAAAATTCACATTCATTCATTTTTCTTATAATCTAAACTAAAAGCCATAACCATGCTTCAGTTAGTCAGTATAACAGGTACTAGACAACGTGCATTTGTTTGACATGACTGTAACTTCAGATCAAAGCCTAACGCCCCAAATACAACCACACATACTCAACTCCAACTTAACTTACCCGTAACTGCTGGACTTTTAACAGCGTCTCCCCTTTAATAGCGTCCATGACTTCCCAAAATGCTCAACAGGCTGATAGCCTTCGCTATAAGAGTAGCCACACCCGAGCAGGACAGCTGAGATGTCCAATCAGTGTGCCCAAATGTGACCGTGACAGATATGTGTGTGTGTGTGTGTGTGTGTGTGTGTGTGTGTGTGTGTGTGTGTGTGTGTGTGTGTGTGTGTGTGTGTGTGTGTGTGTGTGTGTGTGTCCACCTTGCCTTATTCTCACACTTACGGACATTTACGTGCACATAGAAGTGAAAGCCAAAAAGGTTGCAGTAAAGGTTATCGGTTATGTCATGAATGGTTTTCTTTGTTTTATTTCCTGTTTCAGAGCAGAACAGAGATTTATGTTTTTCATGTCGTACACAGCCTTTCATTTACTACTTTTATGTGATTATGATCTGACCTAGCTATTTTTGGGGGGTTCAAGGCAACATTTTTTAATCTAATTTTAATATTTAGTTTTATTTCAGCCTTATTTCAATTAACAATTTTTAAAAATGTTAGATTTAGTTAACAACAACACTGTTAGGAAGTCCTCATGTAGATAAAATAAGTAGATATTCCTGTACATATGCTGTTCATGATTATGACAACTTCCCTATCACAACTCTGTGCTAATAATCACTTAGAACACCTTAGCAAGTGCATAGCAACACCCTGGCAACCACAACTGTGTGCTAAAAATCACTCAGAACACCTTGGCAAGCACATAGCAACACCCTGGCAAGCACAGCAACACCTGGTGACCACAACTCTGTGCTAAGAATCACTCAGAACACCTTAGCAAGCACATAGCAACACCCTGGCAACCACAGCAACACCCTGGTGACCACAACTCTGTGCTTAAAATCCCTCAGAACACCTTAGCAAATGCATAGCAACACCCTGGCAACCACAACTCTGTGTTGAAAATCACTTAGAATACCTAAGCAACCACACAGCAACCCCCTGGCAACCATAGCAACACCCTGGTGACCACAACTCTGTGGTAAAGATCACCCAGAACACCTTAGCAAACACACAGCAACACCCTGGCAACCACAACTCTGTGCTAAAATCTGTCAGAACACCTTAGCAAATGCATAGCAACACCCTGGCAACCACAACTCTGTGCTAAAAATCACAAAGAACACCTTAGCAACCACACAGCAACATCCTAGTGACCACAACTCTTTGCTAGAAATCACTCAGAACACCTTAGCAACTGCATAGCAACAAACCAAAAACACTTAGCATCTTCACACCATTTTTTGCACAGGAAAACTCTGATTTAGCTATAGATTATAGGTTATGATATAGATTTGATCTGCCGGAAATGTGACTCATACTCATCCTATTACTCTGTTTCAGCAGAGAGCCTCTCAAATGTTCTGCAGTTATGAAATATGCTTCTCTCTCTTTGTGTCAGATTCTGAAACAATCACATGTTTAGCCACACTTGACTTCCTCTCTGAATGGATGTATTTGTGATCGCCCAGGCGGAGGGGGCACATACACACAGACTCTCCTCTGGAAAGCCACAAAGCTCTTGTTTTCTTACTCAAGAGATGGTTCTCCAAATTAAAGAATACTTGGTTTCTCAGATTTTAACTAATACGATTCAATGCACCATAAAACCTACTAATTCAAACAAAATACACACACCAACAAATAACAGAGAAAAACACTTCATATATTACACAATATTTCAACTTAACGAGACAAAAGCATCTGAAAACTTTAAATATCTGTGGTGGTTGGGATTTAAAAAATACATTTGTGTTGGACATTGGAAACAAGCTACTTTTTTCTGTCTTTCATTTTATTTATTTATTAATTATTTATTTAGCATTTTTATTTATTTATTTATTAGTTTGTATTAATTCATTTATTTATTAATTTACTTATTTATTCTTTTTTATTGTTGTATTCATTATTTATTAATGTATTTTTCTTTTATTTATTTTTATATTTTTATATTTTTTGCATTTACTAATGCATGATATTTTTTGTTGTAAAAAAGTATGGCACTGTCTAAGAGACAATAGATAGATATAACAACATGGATGGATGGATGGATGGATGGATGGATGGATGGATGGATGGATGGATGGATGGATGGATGGATGGATGGATGGATGGATGGATGGATGGAGGGATGGATGGATGGAGGGATGGATGGATGGATGGAGGGATGGATAGACAGACTTATGATAAATAACAGTCAAGCATTCCAATCAGGTGATGTCATTAGAAAGTGCCACTGTATCAGAGATGATGTCATCAATTGGTGCCAAAAGGACTACCCATGATTTATGTTTACTGCTACAGAGAGAGACGAAAGCAGTCATTATGTGTTGTTAGAGGTGTATTGTTCAGAACAACATTCTTTAGCAGTGTGGCTCACAGAGGAAATGCTGAACCTATAATACAGCCTACAAAGAGTCCAACATTTAAACACTCCTCTGTTGAAATACACTGTGAGTCATTCAGGGCCTTTTACAACTTCACAATAGGTGAAATCTGCCTGAGGCAGATTTTAATAAGTTCAGTGCAACACTGCCTCTCGTGAGGATGTATGACATCACTTCCTGTCATGCCACTTCCTTCCGCTAGCATGACTACTAACCAGAGAGAAATCATGAAATAGTTCAGGGCAAATATATGTGTGTCAGCAGAGAGTAACGGGGCCTCACATGTACAGGGGCCCCAAGTGCATGTCATCAAATCACTGATTAAAAAAAAAAGGCATCAGAAAAGTGATGGTTTGGTATTTTCTTATCTAATGCAATGGCATTCAAACATTTGTTCAGTTTGGCTCATAGTAAGTGTACTCCCGAATGAATCCCACATGGCAATCCATCTGTGCAAGCATTTCACATAAAGAAAGATAAAAGCGGCCCTTTTATTCTCTCTAATGTAATCATTCTGACACTGAGAATGAACTGTGTGTGATTATTTGCTATGACGTCATTGCTAAAGCATGACTGCACCGTTGTTCACCTATCACCGTAGCTTTAATTCCCCCGCAGAGACGAAACACACGCACAGTGTCTTCACATCCAACCTATCTATCTTCCCCTTTTAACACTCCTGTTTCTCCTCACACAACAAGCCCTTCCCCCTCGCTGGATTTAACCGTACGCTAATCATTCTTCAAACACTGAAGAGATTGAGGACTTACACTCCATATACACACACATGCACGACACCCGCAGGGACTGTAAAGTGGGATGGAGATACAGTAGAACCTTTCTTCATTATAGAGCCACTGCAGGACGACACACTCAAGGGTAAATGGAGGGAGAAGTGTTCTAGAGGTACAGTGCATAATTTATGCTGCACCTGAAAATGATTTTTTCTTAAATAATTGATTTTTTTTATTTTACAGTAAACACTTTACAATAACGTCTCATTTGTTATTGCATTAATTAACATAAATTAACAATGAAAAATGTTTTACAGCATTTATTAACCTTTGTTAAACTGCCCTTTTATGCTATTTTAAAGGTTCCTACTTTTATTTTGGAAGTCTCCTACAATAGGTTTACATGCATCCAAGGTCAAAAACAATTTAATTTTCTCATAATATACATTGCATCACCTCCTTTCTCAAAGAGTCTGAAAATGGTTAATTCGGAGATTGAGTCTTAAACCCCTCCTTCCTGAAAGCCTACTCTGCTCTGATTGGTCTGTTGTGATTAATTTACTCTTCTCTGATTGGTCAGATGGCTCAGTTAGTTTTGACTGGTTGACCGCTTACAGCACATGTCGGAAATGCCCGTTACCATATATGAATTTCTGCTCCGGATCTTCATCAGCACTTGTACACAATGATTTGAACAGTAATAATGGTTTCGGTATTTCGGCATCAATTCAAGCTCGAGTTGCCATCCATTGGAGGTGCATCAAATGGGGCTTTCGCACCAGAGCAACATTTTCTTATTTCCTATAACTATTGGTGGAATAACCCGCTTTTATGCGTGTTTGCACCACAAGAATTGGGAACGACTTTAGTCATACAGTAAGAACACCTAAATTAGCTCAGAGTAGGGTCAAATCCAGCACAACAGGAACTGCCAGTGATTTAAAGGTGCCATCGAACGTTTTTTTACAAGATGTAATATAAGTCTAAGGTGTCCCCTGAATGTGTCTGAAGTTTCAGCTCAAAATACCCCATCATTTTTTTTTATTAATTTTTTTAACTGCCTATTTTGGGGCATCATTAAATATGAGCCAATTTATGCTGTGCGGCCCCTTTAATTCTCATGCTCTCCGCCCATGGAGCTCGCGCTTGCCTTAAACATTGCATAAACAAAGTTTACACAGCTAATATAACCCTCAAATGGATCTTTTCAAAGTGTTTGTCATGTATGCGGCATGCATGCGGCATGTATGCGTTGGATTATGTGAGTATTGTATTTATTTGGATGTTTACATTTGATTCTGAATTAATTTGAGGCTGTGCTCTGTGGCTAACAGCTAATGCTACACTGTTGGAGAGATTTATAAAGAATGAAGTTGTGTTTATGCATTATACAGACTGCAAGTGTTTCAAAATGAAAATAGCGACGGCTCTAGTCTCCGTGAATAAAGTAAGAAACAATGGTAACTTTAACCACATTTAACAGTACATTAGCAACATGCTAACGAAACATTTAGAAAGACAATTTACAAATATCACTAAAAATATCATGTAATCATGGATCATGTCAATTATTATTGCTCCACCTGCCATTTTTCGCTATTGTTCTTGCTTGCTTACCTAGTCTGATGATTCGGCTGTGCTGCTCCAGACGTTAATGCCTGCCCTTGTCTAATGCCTTTCATAATGTTGGGAACATGGGCTGGCATATGCAAATATTGGGGGTGTGCACCCTGACTGTTACAGTCGGTGTTATGTTGAGATTCGCCTGTTCTTCGGAGGTCTTTGAAAAAATGAGATTTATATAAGAAGGAGGAAACAATGGAGTTTGAGACTCACTGTATGTCATTTCCATGTACTGAATTCTTGTTATTTAACTATGGCGAGGTAAATTCAATTTTTAATTCTAGGGCACCTTTAAGTGTTCGTTGATTAGCCAAAGCGCATGCCATACAAAACACCGGCACCCGCCATTTTTAAAAAGTCATGCACAGCTCCAATCACCGCGCCCTCCATCCTCCAGTTGTTGACGTTGTTGAATGCCAGCTTAGGTCACTTCAGAGTTCCTACTGGCGGTGCTAAAGCAAACAGGAAAATTTCCCTAGCGGAAAATTTAGCTCTTGGGGGACCGCCCTGGTGGCTAATTCCTATAACTGAGTTCCTATAACTACCCAGCGTGGAAGCCCCTAAAGTGGATTTGCTTTTGTATTGCAGAAAACAGTGTTTTCGCAACAATGCGAACCAAACTCTTCCAGGCTGCTGTTACAACTACAGTTTTTGAGGGCAGGGCAAAGTAGACGTTGTTCGCAGGCAGCCAATGAAGACTGGCTCGCATTATTCAAATGTGCTACAAAACTAAGTAAGTTCACACAGGAAGTATAGCTGTATTTGCTGGCTCATTTCAGACAAGATTCTTTCAATTGGAAGTTATTAACTCCATTTAACTGCACTTTAATACTTAAACCTTTGCAGGTCTTTTACATTCACAATGAAGGGATAGTTTAGCCAAAATCAACAATACTGTGATAACTGCGAAAACTTAAAATGAATGAAAACTATGGCTGTCAAAGGTTTGACGTCAATGACAATTAGTAACAAGACAAGTAATTGTGTTTAATTGCTTTAGTAACCTGATGTGATGTGTTTTGATGCTTTATATTGGAATTTAATGCAAGTGCAACTGAGACTCTGCACAATAATGCTAAAAATTTTGCGGGGTGGAGAGGTGTGGGGGGGTCACTGCTGAACTAGATTGGTCAAGCTGCTGTGGCTGTGGTGTATTGGGTAAGAAAAACTAGACATGCAACACACACATATACACAAATAGCTAATAAGTGAAATTACAGGGTATGGGTTGCCATTTTGCAGTTGTAATAAGCAAGAGAGGTCTAATAACATTCCATCATTCCTCTTTGGAGCAGCCAATAGCGTTCCAGCTTTTTGTAACCGGGCTGCCAATTGCGTTCCGGCATTCCTCGCTGTCTTTGTGCCACTTGTTTTTTTATTGCTCTACTGTATTTTTTGACTCCCTGCTGATTCACAGAGTCAACACTGGTGAATCAGCAGGGATGAACCTCTGAATCACTGAGATTAAACGATCAGCAGGGATGAATCATTTGATCTGATTCTCCTACAACGAGCCTGTGGAGCTGAAGGCCAGCGGGAGTCACTCACATGGTCTGAAGCCCAAAGAAGAAAAACAAAAGAGAGCAAAGAATGAAACAGAATGGGAGAATGTGGGAAATGAGGAGAAAATTGAGAATGCAGAAGAAAGACAGAATTCACCTGTTAAAGAGACCCGTCACCTGTTTAAACAAGGAAATTAAAGACAATGAGAAACTAGTTGTTGAAAATGATAGCATCTGATTAGCCGTGCACATGTGTTTATACAAGCAGGAAAGGGAAAATTTAGAGTCATTATGAGATTTTATCAGGCTTTCACTGAGCATCCAATAACACAACAGTCATACGGGTTACACGTTTGAATACAGGCTGTGCTCACAATGAAATACTAGTGTATAAATTACTGCACTGCATGGCATGCTGCTGACTATTTTTTCTGCAAAAATAAGCAATAATAGGGGTCCTTGATTATTAGTTAGTGTGTAATTTTGTTTATGCTCAAACAGCAACATCTGCAAAGTTACGATGCTCAAAGTTTAATACAAAGGGAGATGAACTTGATGAATTTCTTTTACAGAAATTGCTTTTTAAGGACTACAACAAATGGCTTGAGCGTCTTCCCAAGTTAGTGACATCACCCTATAATTTACACAAACCCCGCCCCCAAGAACACGCAACAAAAGGGGTGAGGCCATGTTGGGCTGCTTTAGAGAACAGGAAGAGTTGTTGTAGTCGAGTGTGGTCTTTCCATCAGTGTCGACTCCGGTTTGAACAATGTAAGGCTGAACACCATTACTGACAATCCTCATTTTGTCTGCGTGAGATTCTCCAGTTTTGTTGTTGTTGAGCAACCGAAGCTTGAGCTGTTAAAGCTCCGCCCTTTTCTGAAAAGCGGCCGGGAGCAGCAGCTCATTTGCATTTAAAGGGATACACACAAAAACTGTGTGTTTTTGCTCACATACAAATACAGGCATATTTGACAAGCTATAATAAATTATCTGTGGGGTATTTTAGGCTGAAACTTCACAGACACATTCTGGGGACACCAGAGACTAATATTACATCTTGTGAAATATATATTTGAGGGCTTGCATTTTGTCCATTTACATGCATGAATATGATATTTACCCAGCTATAAAACAAGGTTTGCAGCAGCATCAGAGAAAAGGGAATTTAAGTCACGATTTAATAACTAGAGGACATCTTATAAAACAATAGGACGAATTGTCTCTATTTTCACTGACAACCAGCAATGTAAATCAAACCAAAATTTAGAAGTAACCTCACAGTAAAAGAATAGGTCATCAAGTGTTTCAGGGAAAGAAGAACCTTTGTAATAAAATCTTTTCTGTATAAAATCACTAACAGGGTAAATCCTAAACATAATTTAGTAATAAATCTCCATAACCTTCAGAGCAACTGGGTACTGTACATGCAATATAACAGGTAAAAGTTGTATCCCTTATTGAGGTTTCAAAATCTCCCAGAAAATAACACTGATAATATCAAAATCAAAAATATGTTTAAATTCTTTGCAAGTAAGTTTGTTATTACAGTTACTGTCAAAAAGGTCTACATTACATATTTATAAAGAAGGAATAGAAACTGCAAATATCGTAACATTTATCGGTCGGATTTAATGATGAGCCAATAAAGAAAATTGTTAATATTGCAGCTGAAATTATTAGCCATTCATACACACTAGAAATGAAAGGAAAAATGTATACTAAGTTGTTTACTGCACCTTTGTCATCTCGGTGTCTTGTGTGAGACTACTTAATACTATTTGCAAACTATTATTAGTATTTATTAATATTCTGAACTAGCTTTTTTTTTAAGTAATTTTATCATGCACACTGAACATCTGCATACTTCCTATATACTGCAGAGATAGTATTCGGAATAAAATAGCACACTACTCTTCCTAGTTTTGTCTTATCTTTATGTAGCAGAAATTGTAAAAGTATTATCAGCTATGGTCTCTTCTTTCTCTCTGTACAGCAAAAAGGATGTCACTGGTTTTAAATTTGTGCTGATTTTTAGGAAGGGTCATCACATGTTTGCTGAAGGTCTAGTTTTAGTTTGCTGAATGGGGAAAATACAAAATAAGAGATCTATTAAAAGAAAGTGTAGAGTTTGCATGTGAGATTAAGAGAAAACACCTTATGTTTGTGTTTACGTGTTTGTGTGTGTTGGTTTGGTGCCAGTGGGCATCCTCATCATGGCAGACGGCAGCTTATGGTTGTGATGCATGATATTGGCCTCCTCAGTTATTTGGCTTGTGTGTGTGTGTGTGTGTGTGTGTGTGTGTGTGTGTGTGTGTGTGTGTGTGTGTGTGTGTGTGTGTGTGTGTTTGTGTGTGTGTGTGTATGTGTGTGTGTATGTGTGTGTGTGTGTGTGTGTGTGTATGTGTGTGTGTGTGTGTGTGTATGTGTGTGTGTATGTGTGTGTGTGTGTCTATGTGTGTGTGTGTGTGTGTGTGTGTGTGTGTGTGTGTGTGTGTGTGTGTGTGTGTGTGTGTGTGTGTGTGTGTGTGAGTCATGCATTAGTCAGATGCACAGCTATATTTCCAGTATGCAACATGTTCTAAGCACCAAAGTTCAAACACAGACTCTAAATGAACACTGAATTATAAATCCGACTCTAAATCTGATTGGATGAGCCACACTTCACCCTCTTAATCCGTGGTAAAATCAGCCTTGAGTGTCTTATTGCTTCATCAAACTCTAGAATCATCTCAGTCTAGTTCTAGGCTTGCAATGTAGCCGTTTCTCATCCTGTGGATAAGAATAGAAGAACAGTAAAATACACAACAACCCTGTGTATAATAATCACATTACCCTACAGTGCAGGTCACTGAGCCACTGTCATGCAGTCTATAAAAGCTGATCAATACAAACAAAGACTGTGAGGATTCAGTTAGTGATCAATCGGGCCCCGGCATCAGGGGTCTCTCCGGCCTGACCTGCATTAAAGGGATAGTTCACCAAAAAAATTAAAATTCGGTCATTATTTATACACCCTCATGCTGTTCCAAACCTGTATAAATGTCTTTGTTCTGTTGAACACAAAGGAAGATATTTTGGAGAATGTGAGAAACTGAACAGTTTTGGGCCACCATTCACTTCCATAGTATTTTTTTCCTACTATGGAAGTCAATGGTGCCCCAGAGTGGCCTGGTTACAAACTTTCTTCCTTTGTGTTCAGCAGAAGAAAGACATTTATACAGATTTGGAAAAACTTGGAGGTGAGTAAATGATGACAGAATTTTCATTTTTGGGTGAATTATCCCTTTAAAGAGATAAACAGTTGATGGTCCCCATTGACTTCATCAACTGTTTGACTACCCATATTACACCAAAATATACACCAATATATTTTGTGCTCATCAGAAGACAGAAGTTCATACAGGTTTGGATCAACTTGAGGGTGAGTAAATGACAGAATTTTCATTTTTGAGTGAACTATCCCTTTAAGATATCTTTAAAATCTTTGTAATTAAAAGATGTCAGGTTGCCCTGGTGTTCATAAGCTGAATTACACATAACTGCTAGTCCGGTTTTGACATCTTACAGTTGCACAAAGTCACTCTGGGCTTCTCTGACATGATATGACACCTCATCTCAAAGTGTTTTGTCACAGAAGCTGCATTTTATGCCGAAATTTGCATTGCCTCACAACACACAAGGTACTGTGGCTGACATTTCCGCACCACAACCGCTATGGACTAAAAATACCCTGAGGTGCATGGACAGCACAGGCCCGTGGAGATGCACAGAGACTAGTGATAACAAGCAACAGCAAGCAGAGGAGAAAATCTCAGACATGAGGCCAAGACGGTTCACTTCTAACAACACAAATAACCCATAAACATCTGCAACAATGTCACATCAATGACAACTCCGCACAAAAATGCACTAAAAAGTGCAAAAATATATTGCTGTTATCAATGCATATATACATAATATATACAGAAACTGTTAACATGCACACAATATATTGAGTTGTGCATGTGTAATGTATACACACGCGCACTCTCTTTATGTTTATATATTTATATATACGACACACTCAATATAAGATGCAGTTCCTGTGCACATGCACTGTTCCCAAAGCGGCTTCTCTTCACGCACAGTGCCCGTGAACCCGTTATCAGAGCCCTTGGCCGAGATAATCGACCCCTGTCGCGCGCGGCATGAACTCACCCATAGCTCGGTTCCCCAGCTCATGGTTTCCGCGCGTTCTTCGCGTAATAATCCACGGTTCGTGCGTTCGGGTGCGTGTTTGTACTCCAAACCACAGCAGCAGCAGCACAGAGTCCGTGTCTGTCGCTCCTCGGTTTCTTCGCGAATGAACGTGCTCGTCTGTTTGCGTGGGGGGTGGGTGTGTGTCTCCTGAGGCTTCTGGTACTGCCCCTCTCTCTCTCTCTCTCTCTCTCTCTCTCTCCTTCCTGATATGAGAAGGGCGCCTAAAAAGCGGCGATTTTGCACGCGCGTTTCCTGAAAATGGCACAGAAGCGCAGAAGCATCATGTTCAAATACACAGTCACACATACGCGCGCTCTATCGGATAGACAGACCGACAGACGCAGAGCTCGGCCACGCGCCTCACTGCCCCGATGACAGCTGCACTGGCGGGAGCGCGCGCGCCGTAGAATGTGAGAGGATCGGGGAAAAAATCGATAAGTGATGATAATTCAGTCGCTGGACAGATGGCGAGGCTGTTCAGAACAATAAGAGCTGTTGTTTAACTAGTTTTTATCTCTCGTGGTGTCCAAAGTTTCCATTTGGGTACTGAAAAGTGTTTTTATAGCTACATATATAAATATTTCATGTAATGTTGAGATTTCAATGACTGCAAGATATTGTGAGATTATTAGCATAACATGTAATATGGGATTTGATATAAATGTCTCACTGTAGGGTAATTAAGGGATTAAAACACTGGACAGTTTTTACTGTAAAAAAAAACTCTGCATTATAGCAAAACTTTTACAGATGTTTAAAAGATTTACATTTGCTGAATTAATAGAGATTTGCAGTCATCTCTGCAATGCACACTCATAAACAATGATGAGATGTAATTTTGGCAGGAGCACGTGAACACTGACAGTTGATGCTTACAGGATAGAAACAAGCTTGCTGCGCCATCTAGTGGTCAGAACACTTTAAGGCGCAAAAATGGTGTAATGATTGTTTTTAATATCAAATCAATTTATTAAAATACATATTTACATTCCCAAAGACCTTTTTGACTCAGACTTCAGACCTTTGTTTACAACCCTTACTTTTCTGGCTAAGAAATGTATACTATTAAAATGGTCAACATCTCAGGTCCCAACTATCTCCATGTGGATTTCTCAGCTGTCAGCTTTTCTGCCTTTGGAGAAATTGACTTATGACCTCAACCATAAACAGGACAAATTCAGGAGTCTTTGGGAACCTCTCCAATCCTTTCTACATAAATTTTGAATTTTTATTTTAAGAGTTTTGGCTTCTCTCGTTTTGACCTATGTTTTTTGTAAACTGATACATTTGTACATTTCATTTGGCTTGCAGCGCTTGGGGTTTGTTTGTCTGTTTGTTTGTCTTTGTTGTCTCTGTTTGTTCTATTTGAAAATCCTTAATAAAAATAAAAAAAGAAAGAAAAAAAAAACACATATTTAAGTGATATTGATTCACTTCATCCAAACCCTAAATAAACCCTAAACCATTACATTTTCCCTGCATTTTAGTTATTTGTTTTTAATTCATTCAAGTTTATGTTCTTTTAATTATAGCACATTTAAAAGACTGACCAAAGTGCAGTACAAAAAAATGCCACACTAAATTTCAAAATATAAACACTTAAAAGACAGAGTACTGACAGTTCATTTCTCTGAGATCACAGATGTTAAAGGGTTCCAGTTTCAAATTAAGTTCTGAATTTAGGGTTTAATGTGTAAACATGAATTATAAATACAATAACATTAACATTGCATCGCTATAAATATACATTGCAGTACAGTTTTTAGTATTATAGCAGTGAATCTCAACCTTTTTTGAGTCATGGACCCCCATCATATTTGGAACCATCCTCAAGGACCCCAGAATAAAAATGGCACATTGGTATCATTAATGTATTTGTGACAACCAAATGCAATCAAGTATAATTTACTACTACTACGTTTGTTGACTTGTCCTATATTTAGTCATATTGTCGGGTACATTATACATATATTATCTTCCTCTTTTATGGGAACATGTCAATGTCAAAATATACAAAAATTAATATTCAGATATTTTATAAGGACCCCCTGGCATTATGTCAAGGACCACTAGGGGTCCATGGACCCCTGGTTGAGAAACACTGTATTATAGTATGCAAATGTTTGGCAGTGTCTTCTTTTCATCTCTAGATGGTGCCATTTAGTTGTTTTGAAACAAATGACCTTTCTTTTTCACTTTAGCTATTATTTTGAAAAGATTTTGTTTCTGCTTTTACATTTTATGCACCAAACACAAGCCTGCTTATATTTTGGCAAAATACTTTTTAAAATGCTAAATGATAATGGTAACACATTTCTTCAATGATAACCAACGTGTTAAAATGACCATGAATCAGGAAACTTATAAGCTTTTTGAGTTTTGGCTTCATAGTTTCTAACAATCAAGACAGGTTTTGTTTTGAACACTTGACTTGAGTAGGTTATTGACATTGGAAATTAATGTCCTACTTTAAATAGTAAAACACAGAGACAATGATAACAGAATAATACTTCTAATCTATAATCAAGAAACCTACTGTGAAGTGTACTATCATTTTCAGGTGACTTTGGCCTGTTACATTTTTATTTATATTTATTTAGGCCTGTTTTCCATTTACTCGGGAAGACTTTTGTTTTGGAATTCACTATATCACAGTGACAGGGTCCGATGTGTACTATCACTTTCAGGTGAAATTGGGCTGTGAATATATATATATATATATATATATATATATATATATATATATATATTCATTTATATTTATTTATTTATTTAGGCCTATTTTATTATTATTATTATTATTATTATTATTCAAGCAGACATTTATTTTGGATTTCAGCATATCATACAGTGACAGGCTGTGAGGTGTACTACTATAATTTTCTGGTGAAATTGGGATGTAAAATATGTATTTATTTATTTAGTTATTTTCATTTATTCATACTGAATAAATGAATGTGAAATTGCTTTGACAGAAGAATACTTTGTTTCAGATCAGTTCTCTGACGTCTTACCGTAATAGCCAGTGTATGCGCGCACCACAAAGTGGCGGCTAGATTGACCGTGCATTTCGCGGTGGCGGCTGGCTTGACCGCAGTTCATAACTGGGGATCTGGGGAATCAGAAAGTTTGAAAACCCTTGGTATAAGTGAAAGCAAACCAGAAGAGATGTCCATTATTAGACTAGACAACTACAGTCAAACCAAAATTTATTCAGACACCTTTAACATTTCATTAATTAAAGCTGCTGTAGGGTTAGCCTGAAAATTTGAACAAGCACAACTCACAGGTCACTCCCCCTTGCTGTCTGTTGTGCTACAGCCCTCCCTCCACAGCTCCTCCCCCATCACAACGGACTCTGTATCGGTTTTTTAATCCTTTCAGGACACGTAGCTCCCTCCACCTCGGAAAAGCCGCTCCGATATTTACCCTCGTTTTATTTCGGGCTCTATCTAATTCTTTCTTTTTGGCTTTTTTATCATCGTCATCTGTCTTTTTCCGTTTACCCGTCTTTATTTTGTGAGCAGGTGCCACTCGAGGAATTGGCCGTTTGGATTGTTTTTCCGCCATAAGCAAAGCTGCGGCACACCGGTAATCTTGAATTTGAACTCCTGTATGCGCTGGCGCTGTGCATGAGAGGGGTGAGATCAGCGCGCAACGCGAGCTTGATTGACACTTCTAAGACACTCCTCCTGGCTCTGATTGGTTGTTTCTTACCGGGAGCGGTGCAGATACATATAATATGTCTATGGGTGTCTCAATCAGTTCCCTAGCTCCCCAGCTCGTGAGTCAGTATCGTGTACACGAATTTGGAATGAGACAGCCCTTCAAATGGCCGACTCCCTGGTCAGTGCCCTGACTACTGAACTAGGGAGCTGATTGAGACACAGGGCAAGATTCTAACAGCCGAAGTGACGCGATGACTTACCAGTCAGCGATTGGCTCTTATTTAGAAGGCGGGACCTATTCCGCCATATTGCGCGTTACACTTTCTCCCATTCAAAACAATACGAGTGACATGTCTTGTGTTATGCTGCGTCCCAATTCGCCTACTTATACTACGTCCTAAAAGTATGTACTGTTTTTGTAAAGAAAAAGTACATACTTTTGAGTGTGTAGTAGAAGAGTATGCAAGTTTTGGGACATACTACCTCGTCATAACTGCGTCTTTAACGGACGTTCTGTTGCTTAGTTACTCAGCCTGTAACTGTTTAAACTACCCTGTCAATCATCTTGTCACAGTTAAAATCCTCCACATTGAATTATATTTTCCTACCGTTTCGGGGAGAAATGTAGTCGCACGTTGATCTGCCACTCATGGGACTTTCATGCAGAGAACTCTCCTCATCTTTGCATAATGATGCATTTAAAAGTTAATGACCAAACACATCGTTATAAAAGTTCACAATGCTGTTGCAGATGAAATATAATGTGGATAACATTTAATAAATATCTTTTTGTCAGGTTAGACACTGCTATCATTCAAGCCCCTTTATCTTAACCGTCGTACCTCGCACGTCCGTCATGTTTGCAGTTTTTAAACACTTTTTATTCGTATTTGTAGTTTTAATCGAATCCTCGTCCACAGCGCAATGTGTTATGGGCAATATTAGCCGTTAGAAGTGTGCACGGATCTGTACTTCGAATTCTAACCGGAAAAAGTACACCATCCGGGTATCTTTGGAATACTCATTTCAACATACTACGATTTGGGACATACTAATTCTTTTTTCGAATACTATTTAGGACGCATAGTATGCGAATTGGGACGCAGCAATATTCTATAGTCTTTGCTATCACAGAATGGAAAGCAGAGGATTGTGGGATATCAAAGGCAGCTAAGGATACATCCATGCTTCCTTCAAAAATCGATCAGATGAAGGTATCTCAGGAAACAGGAAGTGAAGCTAACATTGGATTCTGACGTGCCTTGAAGCCTCAGAAGGCAACATTTTCCAGTTTTCGGACGCAGCCTTGAAGTCAGGTCAACTTTATGGTAATGAGCTATGACGCGGTTCGGCGGCAACCAATCGGAATGTAGAGGTCCTCGCTTGAGAGGATTCCGATTGGTTGCCACAACTTGTCATTTACTTTGACCCTCCCTCCGGCGGCGGTTTAACGCAGAGCCGTTAACGGCTCTGGTTTAACGCACAGCGTTGTTGTCAGGGCGGCCAAGGCAAATTTTGACGCTCTCACCGGCGGCGGTGTGAGCGACATGCATCATAATCTGAAAACCACGCCCACCGGGGGGAAAACAATCCAACAGTCCCCATTGACTTTATAGTGTGAGGCTGCCTCTTTGTCATTTCTGGCTTATAACAAAAAATAGAACAATGTCTAAAAGCTGCTATGTGACATGGTGTTCAGCAAACAAGCTAAAAAAACTCAGAACTAAATGTTTATAAGCTGTCGACCCCAAAAAACGACTATTTAAGAACACAAAAGTGGATACAGGCAGTGAGACAGAGCGCAACGGATCAATGGAGGGGAACGTATTCGGCGACAGGTGAAATAATTCTTTGACATGGTTAAAAATAATTTAAAAAAAAAATTCTTTGTTTTTTTAGCATAACCTGTCGCCGCTTACATTCCCTTCCAGTGTAGTTCTTGTGACCCCTTGCGCTCTGTCTCACTGCCTGTATCCACTTTTGTGTCCTTAAACATTCGTTTTTTGGGGTCGACAGCTTATAAAAGCTTAGTTCTGGGTTTTTTGCTGTACACCATGTCACATAGCAGCTTTTTGTTTTGTTATAAGCCAGAAATGACGAGGAGGCAGGCTCTATACAAAGTCAATGGAGATGGCTGGATCGTTTTCCCCTCCGCTGTGGGAGTGGCCTTAACTGCGCTCTGTCTCTCTGCAGTGAGAGCTTCGAAGGGATGAAGGGTGTAGGGGAACATTCTTCAGCGTCAGACAATCAAGGTGGAGTAGATTGTGCAAGCTGTGCCTTTTGTTTAACGTTAGTTTATTTTTTTATTTATTTTTTGGTTTATCGCACCATATTGTATATTGTGTCTATGTATTTTAAACATTTGAATGGAGCTTTATTAAGTATTTTTGTTTAAAGGCCCACTGAAGAGTGTTGGAATGCACGTAATTTCAACTTAAACAGGAAGACAGGGCAATTTATAGAACAGCTCCGCCCCTTTTTTTAAAATAGCCAATAGCATTTTATTTATATCACAGCTCGGCCAGAGCCGTTAAACTCAGTAAAACTTTTAATATCTAACCGTTTTTTCTTTATAATCTCCTCTTTATCACTTTAAAATATAGCATTCTGTGCAGAATTCAAATGGGTCCGATAACTTTCGTGGTCTGAGCGGACTCGCGGACATGATCCGCTCTGTGCTCTGGTGTCTCTGGTCCGGAGCAGACTGTGCTCACTCTGAGGCAGTTCATGTGACACTAACGTGAAAACGGACTTCATTTGTGTCAAATAAAAGCATATTTACACGGTCTGAATCATTCCCTATTCTCTATATAGTGATTCACAATGTAGAAACAAGTAAATGTATTTCAGCCACAGCTTCAGTCAGGGTTGCCAGATTTTCACAACAAAACCTGCCCAACTGCTCCTTAAAACTAGCCCAAAGGCATTTCAGGGGGTCCCACGGTAAAAATCACGTTCCGGGAGGTAAAATTCATATTATTGGCGGGGTTTCCCTGGTAAAATTTGCATTCCAGAGAGTAAATGTGTTATTTTGAGTCAGTTCAACCCGCGGACATGAAAAACAACCCGCGGCAAAGAGCATTTGATTGGACTGAAGATTTGATGAGAAACTGAAGTGTGATGTGATGTCATGATGAAAATCCGTGATCCATTTTAGTGGAAGTGAGAGACTAAGTTTTAAGTGCTTATATCTCCTAAAAGCGAATTTTGTCATTGATTTGGAACACACCAGCCTTTTCATAACCTTAAGGCTAACATATTCATACTGAAAGCTAAAAAACTTAAATTTTGATTTCAGAGGGACTTTAAGTACAATGTCGTTTTGACCATAATAATGTACCAAACCTAACTCGTATAAATATTACAGTAGTATAGAAAAATACTATATATACATTTATAGGTAAAATCGAACTCCGAGCCTCCTGTATCTGTGACGACAAACAACTTACCTGTGCAAATGATCATGGGGGCCCGGAGTGTCCATCAGTTGTACCCTTCCAAATCCTTCATTCCGAAGGGCCCTTTGAAGTTGCCAGTTTGAGCACATCGGTTTGGAACGACCCTTCAATATGGCGGACATGATTGTTTTCAATGTATTTAATGTATTAAATGTATTTAAATAAAATATAAAATACTGCTGTAAAAATGTATTTAATTTAAGGCAACAGTGTATAGGCAAAGCATTCAAAAAGCACAAGCAACTATTTAATGGTATCATTCAAGAAAGAAATTACACTGCACAGTCCTCACTGTAACAATTACATATATATATATTGATGATCCTTATAAAGATGCTAAAGTTACTCAGTCAGGAGCTGTGAGTGATCTTGTCTTTTTCTTTTGTTACCTGATTAATATTAATGACAGACAGCAGCAGGTTTATTAGGCTGCTGTCACTTTAAGAACAAACACACAGACCAAATATACTTATGGTTACATTAATTTAAGACACGACCAACTTTCACCCGCAATTAATCAATGTTATTTTTTTATTACTTGACCTACCCGTCCGCAGATTATCCGTAGTGCAGATACAATTGCGATCCACGCATCACTAGACAGCGCACGTCATGCTTTAGCTAGCAAGTCAGTTCACAAGTTCTAGCCATTTACGTTAATCTTCTTTCCTTAAAGCAGTTTGATTGAGCACAAAAGCAGACAGTAAACCAGATAAGATAAGTAAACCAGACAGAAGTCGGTCATGAGCTCTGCAACCGAAACAGCAGCTGCCTTTTATGGTGCATTCTCACTGGGCATCAGCATTAATGCTTCTCATTTACTTGATTGTGGGTCGCTTCACCCGCGTTGCTCATGGCAGAAGTTAAAAATTAAAAATTTTCAAGCGCCAATGCAAACGTTAGCCAATCAGATCTCCTTATGCATATACCCTAAAGCAGACGCTAGCCAATTGGATTCATGCAACACCAGAAAGTAATGTGATTGGCTGTTGTCACTAAGACAGTCGCGTCAGCACTAAGCTTCTGACACGCCCTCCATCAAGCGTTGACACCCATGTGAATGCACTGTTACAGTTCCTCCTGAACCAAAACAATGAGCTTATGCTGCACTCACGCCATAACTACCGTAATTAAGAGATGACAATCCGTGATGTTCGTGGCTCGAATTTATGTTTCAATGGCAAATCTACCAATGTCTGCAGCAGTCAAATGCTACAGGTCAGAGCTGTTTAAGTTGTTTATGTTCATTATTATTGTAAAGTTATGTGCTTTGAGACATGAGGTAGTTTAATCCTGTCTCTCATGATGCTTTTTCTCCCGGTTGTGCGCGTTCATGTGTTTTGGAGGAGGTGTGGCTTTGGAGACGCTTTGAAGGGAGGGTGGGATCTTATGCTTTCAAAGCTAGCCTCTCCGAAAATGACCTAACCTACCCTACCTTTAAGCCTGGTGATGAAACTTGTATGCGAGAATAAAATAACATATTTTAATGTATTTTTAGTATTTTAAATACAAAATACTTTCTCTCAAAGTATTTAATTATTACAAATTACATTTGTTTTTTTCTTTGTTAAGGAAAATACAAATTACATAATACTCAAAAGTAATTAAATATGCATTTTAAATACATATAATTAAAATACTGCCCATCTCTGTCGATAAGTGATGATAATTTATTTTTTTTATTTATTTATTTGCGCTTGCACAAATTCCTCAAAAAACAACAACAACAATTTAACAAAATAATTACATACTGTAAACTTACAGTGCAAACTCAGGAGTAGGATGAAGAACAATATTCTTATTTAACCTACCCCAGTCTTATTTCAAAGAAAGTAACAGAAATATAGATGGCAAAATCAAATTACAATAGCCTAATTTACACAATCATATACACAATCATTTACAATAGCCTAATTTACACAATCATATACACAATCAAACATTTACATAAAATTTCACCATTTTTTGTTTGCATTTATTCTTAAATTGAATAATGTTTGAACATTTTTTTAAATCTGCTTCCAAGGAGTTCCAATGTTTTACACCTGCAACAGAAATACACATTTGTTTTAAAGTAGTTCTAACTAACGGCTGTTTGAAATCATATACTCTCCTACTGCTTTCGCTTTTAATAAAAAGACTTTGCAGGCCACATGGTAACAGGCTATGTCTTGCTTTATGCATTATTAATAACGTTTGCAGAACAACCAAATCTTTCAATTTTAATAGTCCTGATTTCAAAAAAAGTTCAGAAGTGTGTTCCTTTGGAAAAGCTCTATGTATAATTCTTATGGCTCTTTTTGTAAAATAATTAGAGGCATTAAATTTGTGACACATGAGTTACCCCACACTTCCAAACAGTACAAAAAATAAGGTAAAATTAATGAACAATACAAAGTTCGCATTGCAGTGTAGTTTACCATATCCTTAATTTTGCTCATGACAAAAAGGTTTTTACAAACTTTCTTTTTTACATAAGAAATGTGTGGCTTCCATTTTAATTTCTCATCTATAATAACACCCAAAACCTAAATTCATAAACTCTTTCAATATTAGTTCCATTTAAGCTCAGATTGATTTTTTCGGTACATTTATTATTTGTAAACAGCATAAACTTTGTTTTACTTAAATTTAATGAAAGTTTATTATTCTTGAACCATTTTTGAAGTAGGACCATTTCTCTTTGAATTGTGGTCAATAGTATTTTTAAATTTCTTCCAGAACTAAAGAAATTTGTGTCATCTGCAAAAAGAACAAAACGTAATATTTTTGACACTTCACAAAGATCATTGATGTATAAAATAAAAAGTTTTGGCCCTAATACAGAACCTTGTGGAACCCCACAAATATTTTTTTTACATTTAGATACATGTCCTGCATAATAAACATACTGTTCCCTATTTTCTAAATAACTAGTCAACCATTTTAATACTATACCCCTGATGCCATATGCCTGTAACTTAGATATTAAGATACCATGGTCAATGGTATCAAAGGCCTTTTTAATGTCAATAAAGACACCAACAGTAAAATTTTTATTTTCCAATTCTGATGTAATGTCCTCTATAATTTTCATCAAAGCTAAGGCAGTTGAACGGTTATTCCGGAAACCATACTGACTATCAGATAACAATGAATGTTTCTCAAGGAACAAATCTAGTCTTATAACAAAAATTTTCTCCAATATTTTGGAAAATTGAGAAAGCAAAGATATAGGCCTATAGTTAGTGAGACTATACCTATCTCCAGACTTAAACAGTGGAATAACCTTAGCCACCTTCATTTGATCAGGAAAAACTCCAGTATTAAATGAAAGATTAATTATATATGTTAACGGTTTGCTAATACAGTCTATAGTTTTCTTGACAATAAACATGTCTAGACTGTCATTATCACATGATTTTTTACTTTTAACCTTGGACACAATACTAATTACTTCTGTCTCACTAACTTCTCCAAGATACAAGGACTGTACAACTTTGCTTTCACCTTTCCAATTTGTCTCTCCATTATATGAAAGGGTAGGTTTGACAAGATTTGGCCCAATATTGACAAAAAAAGAGTTAAATTCATCTGCCATTTCTTCTGCTCGGATTTCTTTATTCTGTTCATTTATTAAATACTGTGGGCAACTACTAATCACTTTATTCCCCATAACATTCCGCAACACTTTCCACATTCCTTTAATATTATTTTTGTTTTCTTGTAACATGTTGGTATAATAATCTTTTTTTGCCCGTCTCATTATACTTGTTAGCTTATTTTTATAAACCTTATATTGTCTTTCCGCATATATTGTTCTATATTTTATAAAATTCATATAAAGTTTGTTTTTCTTTTTACAGGCTTTTAGAATGCCTTTTGTTATCCAAGGTTTCTTGTCAGACCTTGCTCTGTCCCCCAATATTTTTGTTGGGCAATTTTTATTATACAACAATAAATATCTATGCAAAAATTCTTCATAGGCCTTATTCACGTTATCAGTTTTATAGACATTAACCCAATCATCCTTCAATAAATCATACCTGAACTTATTTATCATCTCCTCAGTTCTTACCCGAATAACTTTACTTTGTTTCTGCGTCTTATTGTTAACTTCACAACAATGAGATATAAATATTGGCAAATGATCTGTTATATCATTTATCAATAGACCACTTTTAAAGGTGTTTACTACATTTATGAAAATATTATCTATTAATGTTGCACAATCTGAAGTTATTCGACTAGGCCTAGTAATTACAGGATGAAAGCCTCTACTGTACATTACATCCAAGAAATTTGAACTGCTCATATGACGTGATACATTTAACAGGTTAATGTTAAAATCACCACAAAATATAGACATTTTATTAACATTCATCCCAACTAATAATTGTTCCAAATTCTCTGTAAATGTTTTTACACTAGATCCCGGAGTTCGATACACACATGTAACTACAATATTTCTTTGCTTCTCCATTTCAATCTCAACTGTTAGGCATTCCATTAAATCTTCGACTACAGTAGTCATTCGCTCAATTACTTTGCATTTCAAATCACTACAAACATATAGTACCACTCCACCTCCTTTTCGATTATTTCTGTTAACATAGTACAATTCATAACCTTCAAAATGAAATTCAGCCCCTTTATCCTCAGTTAACCAGGTCTCAGACAAAGCTATAACAGTGAATCTGTTTTCAAATGATTTTAAATAATCAAGTATTTTACCAAAATTTGAATACAGACTCCTACAGTTGAAATGAATCAATGAAAATGTACCATTCATTTTAATATTATTTTTAAATTCAGCGTCCGTATAATATTTACACGTATCATTTATATATTGATGTAAATTTGCCACAGGGTCCAATTCATGCTCATAATCATAAAATTGACATTCATTTTCAGTCGCTGGACAGATGGCGAGGCTGTTCGGAACAATAAGACCTGTTGTTTAATTAGGTTTTATCTCTCGTGGTGTCCAAAGTTTCCATTTGGGTGATGAAAAGTGTTTTTATACATATATAAATGTTTCATAAATATTTCAAATAATGTTGAGATTTCAATGACTGCAAGATATTGTGTGATTATGATTATGTGACATTTTAGCATAAATATATATTAAGAATATAATAGGGTTTGATATAAATGGCTCTTTTTAATTACTTAATTTTTGCTCATGTTTTAATTAAGGAATTAAAACACTGGACATGTTTTACTGTAAAAAAAAAAAAAAAAAAACGTTGCAATAAATTTAAAGTGTAAATTATAATTCAGTGTGATGTGAAATCATTTCGGATTGTGTCAGTTTATTTCAGAGATCGACTCTTATAAATGTTTGGAAGATTTACATTTGCTGAATTAAAAGAGACAGTCATCTCTGCAATGATCACTCATAAACAACGATGAGATGTAATTTTGGCAGGAGCACGAGAACAGGGGCCTGTACCATGAAGCCGGATTAGCTGGCTAGCCAGGTAAGTTTCAGATTAGTTTGCGCCAGTCCTGGGTTTTAGGTACCATTAAAGTAACCTGACTTTTAGTGGTGTTCATCGCCATAGTATCTTACACTCCACGGCTAACCTGCTCCGGGGCAGGTTATGTTCTGGGTTAGAGATTTCAAACTGAAATTGGACCAATCAGATGTAAGCTAAGTGACACACCCAACGCAATAAAGTCACTCCCCCAGTTTCTCTTCCTCCAAATTAAAGGTCATTATATAGTAAAAACAAATATTTAACGATGAAATTGTCTGATTTTAATGATAATATAATTTATATGATTTGTATAATTATATGATCTATAATGTTATTAATCCATTACACACACACAAGTTTAGTGTAACAGTTGTTATTAAGCACTTATTTTCGATGAATATTAATATATATAGATCATATGTAATATAGGCCTAAATAAGGTGTAAATATACTCTTTAAAAATGACTACATGTGACTTTGTATGTTTAAGTCTCTATCGCTATTATCAACTATATAAACTAACTTCACAACTTTCACTTGCACTGATAGAGAAAGATCATTTCTTTTATTTGTCCTCTTTCACAGACAAGTATTTTCCATTAGTGTAAATGCATTTAAATTCTTCATTTTCAGCGAAAGAGTTTTGAATCGCGCTGGCTCTCTCGCGAGAAGTGAATCAAGTATATTTCTGTTGCAAGGCATGTGATTGGCTGTTTGCCACTGATGTCACGGATTCATGTGCACGCGCTCCACAAACTCAGGATCAAAGCCTGAGTTGACAGAGAAAGTTGATGATCAGCATCATGGTACCAACAAAGCTGGATTGGAGTGGTTTGGTTTTGTCAACTCGAAACTAATCCTAAAACCCTGAGTTTGTTCAACTACCATCATGGTACAGGCCCCAGGTGCAGTTGAGGCGTTAAAAATAACAGAATAGAAACAACCTTGTAGCGCCATCTAGTGGACAGTCTTCAATGTTTCGCATGGTTCTACAGAGAACAGGGAATACTGTTAAATATCAATAAATGATTTAAGCACGTATTCAAGTAAGTGAGATTAAACTACTTCATCCACAACCTTTGTAAACACATTACTAAACCCTAACTGTGCCTTAATTTTTGTCCTCTAACATTTTTAGCTCATTTCTCTAATTTGAGCTCATAACCTGTAATTTGATTCCTGGGGCCTGTACCATAAAGCCGGATTAGCTGGCTAGCCAGTTAAATTTCAGATTAGTTTCGGCCAATCCTGGGTTTTAGGTACCACGAGAGTGACTTGACTTTTAGCGGTGTTCATTGCCATAGTAACTTACACTGAACGGCTAACCTGCTCCGGGGCAGGTTATGTTCTGGTTCAGAGATCTCAAACTGAAATTGGGCCAATCAGATGTGAGCAAAGTAACACTGACACATCAAACGCAATAAAGTCACTCCACCAGTTTCTCTTCTTCCAAATTAAAAAAGAACTATTTTATTATTTATATATGATTTCTATAATTATTATATGATCTATATTATTAATCCATTACACACAAGCAATTTTAGTTTAACAGTTATAGTAAGAATTTAGTTTTAATGAATATTAATATATACAGATCATATGTAATATAAATAAGCAATAAATAAACTTTAGATGTGACCTCACATGTTTGAGTCTCTATCGCTATATAGCCTATCAACTATATAAACTAACACAACTTTCACTTGCACTGATAGAGAAAGATAATTTCTTTTATTTGTGCTCTTTCACAGTTCCATTTAAATTCTTAATTTACAGCAAAATAGTTTTGAATCGCGCTGGCTCTCTCGCGAGAAGTAAATCACAGTTTATTTCTGTTGCAAGGCATGTGATTGGCTTTTCACCACTGATGTCATGGATTCATGTGCACGCGCACCACAAACTCAGGATCAAAGCCTGAGTTGACAGAGAAAGTTGGTGATCAGCATCATGGTATACCAATAAAGCCGGATTGGAGTGGTTTGGTTTTGTCAACTCGAAACTAATCCTATAACCCTGAGTTTGTTCAACTACTATCATGGTACAGGCCCTTGATGGCTCAAGTTACAGGGTTCCAGTATTAAATAAGTTTCTGAATTCAGGGGCCTGTACCATGATTGTAGTTGAACAAACTCAGGGTTATAGGATTAGTTTCAAGTTGACAAAACCAAATCACTCCAATCCGGCTTTGATGCTGATCATTAACTTTCTCTGTCAACTCAGGCCTTGTTTCTGAGTTTGTGGAGCATGTGCACATTAATGCGTGACATCAGTGGTGAACAGCCAATCACATTCACTTCTCGCGAGAGAGCCAGCGTGATTCAAAACTCTTTTGCTGAAGGTTAAGAGATTGAAGAAAATTAAGTATTTAAACTCATTTACACTGATGAAAATACTTGTCCATAAAAGAAGACAGATAAAAAAAAATCTTGCTCTTTCAGTGCAAGTGAAACTTGTGAAGTTAGTTTATCTATTTGATAATATATAGCGATAGACTCAAACATGTAAGGTCACATCATATTTAAAGTTTATTTACAGCTTATTTATATTACATATGATCTGTATATATCAATATTCATTAAAACTAAATGCTTAATAATAACTGTTATATTAAAATTGCTTGTGTGTAATGGATTAATCATAATATAAATCATATAATAATTATATAAATCATAAAATAATTCTAATAATCATTAAAGCCAGACAATTTTTTTCTTTTTTCTTTTTTTTTTTTTTTTTGCTATATAGTGACCTTTAATTTGGAGGAAGAGAAACTGGGGAAGTGACTTTATTGCATTTGATGTGTCAGTGTCAGTTTGCTCACATCTGATTGGCCCAATTTCGGTTTGAGATATCTTACACAGAACATAACCTGGAGCAGGTTAGCTATTCAGTGTAAGTTACTATGGTGATGAACACCGCTAAAAGCCACTAAAAGTCACTTTCATGGTACCTAAAACCCAGGATTGGCGCAAACTAATCTGAAACTTACCTGGCTAGCCAGTTAATCCGGCTTCATGGTACAGGCCCCAGGGCTAAAGGTCAAACCAATAAATTACAAATAAAATAACGTCGCAAAACTTTTTTTACTTGTTTTACAGTTTGGGATTTTATAATAAAGGCCTCATAATGACTTTTTTATGCAATTGTTTGGTAGTGTCTTATAATGAACTCTAGATGATGGTATTTTAGATTAGACCTTTGAACTTTCTTTTTCGCTTTAGCATTTTTTTTTTAGAAGACCTTGTTTTTGTATTGTATGTCACAGACATACTAGGTTTTGCTATGCCTGCTGAAGGTTTGAGCAGATACATGATCTGAAATTAATACATTTGATGGAATTTTCCTCAGAGAAAGAACGATTGCCCCTAGAAATGACTAACTTTATGACTGAACTCAATTAAACTCATATATCCACAGTAACAATTGTTTGTAGTCTAAAAGTAAATCATTGCAAAAATAATACTATAGTAATACTAAATGATATGCAGTATGAATTCAAAGAAACTCATAATTTCTGCATTTGTCAATGAAGGGGTACTTTAACCTATATGGAGATATTAAAAACACACATGGGATGTTCCAACAAGTCCAGTGTAACAAAATGTTTTATTGCACAAAAAAGCAGGTTTTCATTGGGGGCTGATATGAACATGAATTGTAAGAAACAAGTAAGCTGGGGTAGAAATAGTGGAAAACTACAGGTTTTGTAATATGGCGTGATTCATCACAATACTGATACTGTACAGTACATTTCTTTTAATCAAATATAACATAGACAAACAATTTCCTGCTAGGTCAGATATATGAATACGTATGTTACAATATTGAAAAGCCTCCTAGAACAGTACAAAATAGGGCTGTCCTCGACTCAAGATATTTCTGCCCGACTAGTGGTCGTTCATTTAAGGCATTCAACGACTAATCATGTATTTATATAAATAAGCCATAAATCATAATAATGAGCCTTTTGCCTATATTATATACACTGAGATGGCAAAAAGTGCATCATTATTTTACAAAATCCCAATGTTTTGCTGTCATTGTGAGTTTACAGAAATAAAAGTAAACCCTTTAAAATTTGAATTACTCTTATCTGTATGACAAAAATTATGGAGTATTTTAAGTTAAATCCAAGTGATGATCGCACCGGCGCCTCATTGTCATGCATATGCACCAAATAATAGCACATATTTATTTAAAACTAGGCTAACAGCGAGCGGACTTGTAAAGTTGCTACTACTTACATGTTTCAAGTGATAAGCCATACTTGAGGTCGATGAATCATAGGCGAATGTTTGGATTTCCTGTCAACCTGTCCCTCACAAACTGCATGAATTTGCCACTTCCTGTGGAGTTTTTTTTTTTTTTGTGACTAACCGAGTAATAAAATATTGGTCGACCAAACCTCTTTTAGTCGACTAATCATTAGTCAACTATTAGGGGGCAGCCCAAGTATAAAACAAAAAAATAAAAAATAAAATTGTGCACTAAATTTGCTGTTTGCAGGACAAAAAAAGGCCCTGATTTGGTTAACCTCGGCTGATCCAATCACAAGTCATCATAAAGTCATTAACAAGTACAGTAATTTGTAATCACCTGCGATGTAGATAACAAACAGGGTATAAGTGACTTTAGAGATTGCTGCTTGCCATAGGTGACAACATCACAGGTTAATACAACTGATAAGAAAACCATTTGGACTTAAAGTTTTTACAAACTAGAAAGAAAAAAGGATTTGAAGCCAGAGGAACAGGAATGGTTGACATCAGCGCTCAACAATAATGTCCTTGGTACTCTGAAAGAGAGAGCAGACTCTAATTAATCATATTCACACTTTTAGTCAATGCAAAAATACATTGATCTACATCCATTTAATTGATCCATTTAAATCATTCCGTCAGTAACAAACTCACCTCATCTTGAATGGCCTTTAGCACATCAACATGAGACTCAGGTTTGACTGGATCAAGAGAAACTAGAGATAAAAAAGGAAATAAATCCCTGATCATATTTATATACACATTTGTATGTTTACTGTTCTGTGACACTTTTTGCAGTAAAATATTGAAAACCACTAGGCCAGTGTTATATATTTTGTTCAGTTTGAGAAAATCGTGATTTTAACCAAGGATATGGGGCGTGTGAATCAGTCGCCAGTCAATGGCATCATATCTGTATTACCCTCGGTTTCCGGTTTTATTTCATTGAAATAATAGAAACACCAAAGTCGCTTTAATATATAACGTTTTTAATAGACAAGAGAACAACTGTTTGGTTATATTTATAGACAAAAAAAATAATTAAAGCTGCAAGCAGCGATGAAAGGGCCAGTATCAGCGGTTTGGAGCGCCAAAGTCACGTGATTTCAGCATATCCAAATCATGATTTGACACGCAGTGTTTTGAAATCACCCATCACTAAATAAGTCGTTATTTTTTGCCGCACCAAAAGTATTCTCGTCGCTTTATAATATTAATATTGAACCACTGTACTCACATGAACCAATTTAAATATTGTTTTAGTACCTTTATGGATCTTGAGAGAGGAAATGTCATTGCTCCCTATGCAGGCCTCACTGAGCCATCAGATTTCAACAAAAATATCTTAATTTGTGTTCTGAAGATGAACAAAGGTCTTACGGGTGTGGAACGGCATGAGGGTGAGTAATAAATGACAGAATTTTCATTTCATTTTTGGGTGAACTAACCCTTTAAGTCTGAAACCCATATCAGACAGAAATTTTCACCACTTCTGATGCGTGTACAAATTTTCATAAGTTTGAGCACGTTTAGGCCTTCAAAACTTTGATTCATTTCGGAGAAGAATTGACTAAACAATTACAATAGGGTCCTCACACCAGCGGTGCCCGGGCCCTAATTGTTGTTATATAGCTCAACACATTTAGTCTTATTGTTTAAATCTAGTTCTCTTAATTTTCCAAGAGTACCAAGATTTACCATGCCTCAGAGAAAAATAATATTATTTGAAGTAGCTAACATCGCATAATCATATGCAGCTTTATTTTTAGTAACAGTAATACAGCATTTTCTCCATCATACAATACGTTTTAAAATTAATTGCATGCCATTTATCAACACAAGCCATCCAGCATTTAATATGATATTCTATAATCGATCTATCTTACTGCAGTGTGTAACAGTGTCTCACAGCAGCCGCCGAGTGAATGCACAGATTAACGTTATAACATCATTTTCAACACACTCAAATGTATGATAAACAGTGCTGCTGTCATAGACCAGAAGAAGCAGAAGTGGCACCGGCGACATAATGTGTTAGCTAACTGTGTGATCTGTATATGTACATTTCTAAAAGATTACTCTAAATTGTAATGTTGACATGCATTTTCTGTAAAGCGGCTTTGAAACACAGGTATTGTGAAGAGTGCTATACAATTAAATGAACTGAATTTAATTGAATTTAATTTAATTAATTCATCAGGGCAGTGAGAGCTAATGTAACAAAATACTTACAGTTTGGTTCCAAACGCTGTATGCTGTGCGTTTCACTGTCACTCTTTATCCATTGGTTTGTAGTTCTTCCTGTTCTTTCTCCATCTACAAGAAATGCAAGTTTAAGGATGAAATTCAGTGTAAGAGTATGCTGTGTGCAGACAGAGTCATGTTTCATTGTGTGTTCTACTAGCATCTAGATATTCTTAAAACTGTCAATTATTCTAAAATATGGATCAGTTCAGCTGAAAATGCTGGCTCAAATCACGGCAGTTAGCAGGACTCATCCTCCATATCAGTTGTTTTGGGAGTGAGAAATGAATTACATTTTTAAAAGTTGCAATAAATGACATTATCTTGAGATTCTGATTGGTGTGTCATCAGTTTTGCTGCTTAATGTTTACACATGGATAATTGTGTGATATTTGAGTTCAGTATGACACTTGAGTTAATTATATTACTTGTGTTTTCTGAATGAGAACACAATTAAACCTGTGTAGAGTTTTACAGAAAACATTGAAAAAACATGTCTGTTTTGAAAGATTTATGAATGGTTTGGGAAATTGGACCAACTGAATCAGTTATAGTCTGATAGCAATTAGAGGGTTAGTTCACCCAAAAATTAAATTTCTGTCATTTATTACTTACCCTCATGCCGCTTCACACCCGTAAGACCTTTGTTAATCTTCGGAATACAAATTAAGATATTTTAGTTGAAATCCGATGGCTCAGTGAGGCCTCCATAGCCAGCAATGTAATTTCCTCTCTGAAGATCCATAAAGGTACTAAAAACACATTTAAATCAGTTCGTGTGAGTACAGTGGTTCAATATTAATATTATAAAGCCACGAGAATATTTTTGGTACGCCAAAAAAATTAAATAACGACTGTGGCGAGGGGGGCGTGGTTTAGCGGGGTCTGCGGCAGGAGGGAGTGTCTGGGGATGTGCGGTGATTGAACGGGTTGAATGTAAATCACGAACACCTGTTTCTCGTTCCAGTAACTGGCGTGGAGACAGGATAAAACGCCAGGAGAAGCAGGAGCGTGAGAGAGAGAGAGGGACTGCTGACAGTCGGACTAAGTGAGCTGTGCTCGTGTCGTGGAGTGAAGCCCGTCCTTGGATGTGGAATTATTGAGTGTGCGTTGCACCGTCTTTTTGTTTATGTGTTGGATATTTTTTCTCTGGTGAGAATAAAGACTGTCAGCAGCCCTAAAGCCGATTCCTGTCCTCTTCCTTCCCATTACACAAAGAACCTTCGTTACACTGGTGCCGAAACCCGGGAAGGAAGACGGAAGCCGCCGCCATGCAGGCATCCCCCGCCGCTGGAAAGCCGTTTGCGGACATCATTGCATCCCTCGCGGTCCTGCATCAAGAACAACATCGGGCCCTGATGGATCTTCGGAGTGACCAGGAACGCCGCTTCGAGGCGATCATCCAGGGCCAGCACGAGGACCGTGAGAGGTTCCGGAGCTGGATAGAACCGGGAGGTTCCCACGGCGACCAGCGCGGCAGCTGCTGGCCCCTTCCAGCTGCCACTGCAGAAGATGGGCCCGCAAGATGACCCGGAGGCCTTCCTGGACCTGTTCGAAAAGGCTGCTGAGGTCTCAGGTTGGCCCCGGGACCAGTGGCCCATGCGGCTCGTCCCGCTGCTCTCGGGCGAGTCGCAGGTGGCAGCACAGCAGCTGCCCGTCCAGAACCTCCTGGTCTTCAACGACCTCAAGAGGGCCATCCTGCAGCGGGTCGGCCGCTCCCCGAGCAGCACCGTCAGCGCTTCCGGTCTCTGGAGCTGGGGGAGGCGGGCCGACCCTTCGTGTTGGCCCAACAGCTCCGGGACTCGTGCCGCAAATGGCTGATGGCCGACGGAGGCGACGCGGAGCAAATGATCGATCGCGTGGTGCTGGAACAGTTCACCACTCGGCTCCCAAAGAAGACCGCCGAGTGGGTCCAGTGCCACCGGCCCACGTCGCTGGATTCGGCCATCCAATTGGCGGAGGACCACTTGGTGGCGTGCCCAGGGGTCGGCGAATCCCTGCCATCTGTCTCTCTCTCTCCCTCTCTTCTTCCCCTCTCTCTCTCTAAACCTGTCCCTCTACCTAGGTCCCGTCCGCCCGGCCCGCCTCGTGTTCCGCCCCGAGGGCGGGGTGGAACGGATTCTCGGCAGTTCGTGGCGCCAAGAGCCCCGCCCAGGGGGCGGGACTGGCCACCGCCGGGCTGGACCCCGCGCCTGCTTCTCCCTCTCTCCACGCCAATCATTCGGCCCGTTCTCCGCCACTGGAGCGGCGGGCAGGTCTGGGCCGGCCTGTTGGCGTTGCGGGGACCCGGATCACTTCATAGACCGGTGTCCAGTGATGGAGGTGGGGACATTGATCCGGGTCCCGGACGACCTGCAGGTCGCCCCCGGTCAGGCTGGTCAGTACCAGATACCAGTGAGTATCAAGGGGGTACATATCAGGCTTTGGTGGACTCGGGTTGTAACCAAACCTCCGTGCATCAAAGCCTGATTTCATCCGGGGCATTGGATACAGGCCGCGTGGTTAAGGTACGGTGTGTGCACGGGGATATCGCGAGTTATCCGTTGGTGTCAGTCGGGATTCTATTTAGGGGTCAAAAGCATAGTGTGGAGGTGGCAGTTAATCCGCACCTCCGGCACCCGTTAATTTTGGGGACGAATTGGCCCGCATTTAATAAATTATTGGGGCATTTATGCTCGGGTGCCTCTTGGAGTAAGTGTACGCGGGGAAGGGAAGTGCGAGTGCAGGCGGGGGAGACTGACCGGGGACCAGTGGTGACTGCCTCAGGGGAACCGAGCGGGATCGGGAGACTGATTCTCTCGGACCGTGATGATTTTCCCCTGGAGCAGTCTCACGATGAGACGCTGAAAAATGCGTTTGAGAGGGTCAGTACGATTGACGGTCAGCCTCTCCAGCCTGGACGACCACTAACTTATCCCTATTTTGCGATTATTAAAGATAGGTTGTATCGAGTGACCCAAGACACTCAATCAAAGGAAGATACAACCCAGTTGTTAGTACCAAAGAGCCGCAGGGAAATGCTTTTCCATGCGGCTCACTCCAACCCAATGGCTGGACACTTAGGACAAACAGCGACACTAAATCGCCTCATGACCCGATTCTTTTGGCCGGGCATTCACGAGAACGTGCGCAGGTGGTGCGCGTCTTGTCGTGAATGTCAGCTGGTAAATCCTCCGGCCACTCCAAAAGCGCCTTTGCGCCCCCTTCCATTAATGCAGGTCCCCTTCGAACGAATTGGCATGGACCTCATCGGGCCATTAGAGCGATCAGCGAGAGGGCATCGTTTTGCATTGGTCATTGTGGATTATGCAACACGATATCCAGAAGCAGTGGCTCTCCGCAACATTTCCGCTAAGAGTGTTGCGGACGCCCTCTTCAGTTTAATCTCCCGAGTGGGGATTCCGAAAGAAATCCTCACTGATCAAGGCACGGGCGTTTATGTCACGTACGCTACGCGAACTGTACGAATTGTTGGGCATTAACTCGATTCGAACCAGCGTCTTTCACCCACAAACGGACGGGCTGGTCGAACGTTTTAATCGCACGCTTAAATCCATGATTCGTAAGTTCGTTCCAAGAAGACGCCAAAAATTGGGATAAATGGTTGGAACCCCTGTTGTTCGCTGTGCGAAGAGGTCCCGCAAGCCTCCACGGGGTTTCCCCTTCGAGCTTCTCTTTGGGCGCCACCCCCGCGGGGTGTTGGATGTCCTAAGAGAATCTTGGGAGGACGGACCGTCTCAATCAAAAAATGAAATTCAGTATGTGCTGGACTTGAGAACAAAACTCCACACTTTGGGGCGGCTATCTATGGAGAATTTGTTACAAGCCCAGGACAGACAGTGCCGGTTGTATAACAGGGGAACTAATCTGCGTAAATTTGCACCGGGAGAGAAAGTGCTCGTATTACTCCCCACATCAAGCTCAAAATTACTGGCGAAGTGGCAAGGACCATTTGAGGTCACACGGCGAGTTGGTGATCTCGATTATGAAGTAATACGGTCCGATAGGAGAGGGGCACGTCAAATTTATCACCTCAACCTCCTGAAAAAGTGGAGTGAGGCGGAATCAGTGATGCTGGCGACGGTGATTAGCGGGGAGGATGATCTCGGGCCAGAGGCGAATGTAAAAAAACAATCCCTCGCTCTGGCCCCGGGGGGAGATCACCTTTCGCCCTCACAGCTCACTGATGTTTCCAAATTACAGGCTGAATTTGCCGACGTGTTCTCTCCCCTACCGGGCCGTACTGACCTCATTCAGCACCACATCGAGACAGAGCCGGGCGTGGTGATTCGCAGCCGGCCGTATAGGTTACCTGAACACAAAAAAAAAGTGGTTCAGGCAGAATTAGAGGCAATGCTTGAAATGGGGGTAATAGAGGAATCCAGCAGTAACTGGGCGAGCCCGATAGTTTTGGTCCCCAAAACAGACGGCTCAGTACGGTTCTGTGTGGATTATCGCAAGGTGAATGCAGTGTCGAAATTCGACGCGTATCCAATGCCGCGTGTGGAATGAATTGCTTGACCGGCTCGGTACAGCTCGCTTTTATTCGACACTGGACTTAACAAAAGGGTATTGGCAGATCCCCTTGTCTCCATTATCCAAAGAAAAGACCGCTTTCACGACGCCGTTTGGATTACACCAATTCGTGACCCTTCCGTTCGGGCTGTTCGGGGCACCGGCTACCTTTCAGCGACTCATGGACAAGATCTTACGGCCCCATGCTGCGTATGCGGCTGCCTATCTGGATGACATTATTATTTTTAGTAATGATTGGCAGCGGCATATGCAGCATTTGAGGGCTGTCCTGAGATCGCTGAGAGGGGCTGGGCTCACGGCCAACCCGAAGAAGTGCGCAATTGGGCGCGTGGAAGTAAGGTATCTGGGCTTCCACTTGGGATATGGACAGGTGCGTCCCCAAATTGATAAGACAGCAGCGGTTGCAACCTGTCCGCGTCCCAAGACCAAAAAGGAGGTAAGACAGTTCCTCGGGCTGGCGGGATATTACAGAAGGTTTGTTCCTAATTATTCGGACCTCACCAGCCCGTTGACTGATCTGACTAAAAAGGATGCACCAGATACGGTCCAGTGGACGGAGCTGTGCCAGCAGGCCTTCACCCAGGTGAAGGCTGCTTTATGTGGCGGGCCGTTACTTCATTCCCCTGATTTCTCTCTCCCCTTTTTGTTGCAGACAGACGCGTCGGACAGAGGGCTGGGTGCGGTCCTGTCCCAGGAGATAGAGGGTGAGGAGCGGCCGGTGCTGTACATTAGCCGCAAGCTCTCTAAGAGAGAGGCTAAGTACAGCACCGTGGAGAAAGAGTGTTTAGCCATCAGGTGGGCCGTCCTCACCCTCCGCTATTATCTCCTGGGGCGGGAATTCACCCTCTGTTCGGACCATGCCCCTCTGCAGTGGCTCCACCGCATGAAGGACACCAACGCGCGGATCACTCGTTGGTATCTTGCTTTACAGCCTTTTAAATTCAAAGTGATCCACAGGCCGGGTGTTCAGATGGCTGTGGCCGACTTCCTCTCCAGAAATGGGGGGGGGGGGCTGCAGGCCGGACGGCTCCCCGGCCTGAGTCGGGCGGTGGGGGTATGTGGCGAGGGCGTGGTTTAGCGGGGTCTGCGGCAGGAGGGAGTGTCTGGGGATGTGCGGTGATTGAACGGGTTGAATGTAAATCACGAACACCTGTTTCTCGTTCCAGTAACTGGCGTGGAGACAGGATAAAACGCCAGGAGAAGCAGGAGCGTGTGAGAGAGAGAGGGACTGCTGACAGTCGGACTAAGTGAGCTGTGCTCGTGTCGTGGAGTGAAGCCCGTCCTTGGATGTGGAATTATTGAGTGTGCGTTGCACCGTCTTTTTGTTTATGTGTTGGATATTTTTTCTCTGGTGAGAATAAAGACTGTCAGCAGCCCTAAAGCCGATTCCTGTCCTCTTCCTTCCCATTACACAAAGAACCTTCGTTACAACGACTTAAATAGTGATGGCCAATTTCAAAACACTGATTCATGAAGCTTCGGATCATAAATGAATCAGCGTGTCGAATCTGTGGTTCAGAGCGGCAAAGTCACGTGATTTCAGCAGTTTGGCGGTTTGATACGTGATCCAAATCATGATTCGATATGCTGATTCATAACGGCCATAGGGCATCACTAAATAAGTCGTTATTTTGTTTTTTTGGCGCTCCAAAAATATTCTTGTCACTTTATAATATTAATATTGAACCACTGTACTCACATGAACTGATTTAAATATGTTTTTAGTACACTAATAGATCTTGAGAGAGGAAATGTCATTGCTCCCTATGGAGGTCTCACGGAGCCATCGGATTTCAACTAAAATATCTTAATTTGTGTTCCGAAGATTAACGAAGGTCTTACGGGTGTGGAACGACATGAGTAATAAATGACAGAATTTTCAAGTTACAGGATTTATCAGGTTGAGTCAAGTTAAGTTATTAACTGATCTCCAAGCCTATTAGTAATTAAAGAGCTCACAGTAACACTGCGAGTCAAACGAATGTTATTTGTTGTAACTGCCATCAATTTAACATTATCTTTTTCAGTTGACTAGGAAAAATATATTTTTAAAGGAAAATGGCAGATAAAATTCCTTGCAATGTCACACTTCCTTTTAGTCTACATACAAGAATAATATCAATATCAAAAATAATCCAAGTAATCAATAAAGCTTTTATTTTTCCTAGGAATGTCTTTAATCTCATTTTATATTTGACATCTTTAAGTACAGTCAGTGGGGGGAAAGTCAATAATGTTAAAAAAAAAAAAACAGTAAAACATAAAAATGTTACTAAAATATGACTGTACAAGGCAGTGTGATTGTACAAACCTCAGTACAACAGCATCAAGATGACAGAAAACAACAGTTAAAATGAGAAGAGATGTCCTGCAAAACATTTCTGTTGTGATAGTAGTGACTGATGAATAAACTTTTGATTTAAGGTCCCAAAGAGGCATTTAGATAAATAAATGTATTCATGTTAATCAATCATTGTGTATTCTTCTACTTTTACAAATATGTAGCAAATTCATTCTAAATGGGATGACACTGTGGCCATTTGATAACACATTTTCTCTGTGGTTTCAGGCTCGAGGGGTGCACATGTGTATGCAAAGACTACAAAATTATATTAACTGACATACTGTAAAATACAAGTTAAGAGAACCCTCTACTATGAACACTAAAATGTGGATCAAAATCATTATAGATGCTGGCAATGTGCAAAGCTACATATGACGACAATAAAATCTTACTGTAGGCGTGTGCATTAAGTCAAGCACATCTAATGTCTGGGATAGTTTGTCTGCATCTCTCAGTATTACACACCACATCCCCACAAGTTACAAGTTACACCTGCTACTACAAGTTATGCTTCCCGTAGAGAAACAAGTGTGGATGCCATTGATTGAATCAATCTTTTCAATCTTTAACCTTTATTTTATGTCTTATGTATAAAATGTTTGGGAAGGCTAAATTATATTGCTTTAAAATCCTATAAAGTATGAAATTACAGCTATTATTAAAACAAAATAAATACAATCAAATACAGACATATTCTAATTATAGCTAAAAATCTACCCAAATAAACCTTTCAATTAAATTAAAATTTACTGTAGAGTTTTATAAAGTAATTCAAATGACTAAGGGCGTCTGCATGCGTGATGGGTCCGTGTACGTTTTGATAGTTTGTTTTCCAATTTCAAATGAAATACGCAGAAACAAGAAAACGGTCGTTTCCTGTTTTTTCAATTGTTAAAAAAAAACGGAAAAACGAGATTTTGACTCGATTTTCGTTTTTTCGGGTCACGGATAGAAAACGGAAATACGACTTCAAAACTCGTTTTCCACATGTGGGCGGTTATTACACGCCCCTTTCAGCCGATTGGTCAATCAAATCTGAGCCAGTGACGTCATCTTCAGTTCCTTCAACAAAATAATAGTCCTCTGCCCAAGGAAGTCGACCGGAAGTTGAAGTCGGCCGCGTGCTGCCATCTTGTAGCAGAACTTCACTTGCATTAGCATCCCCATTGACTCCCATTCATTTTGGCGTCACTTTGACAGTGAATAACTTTACATCTGAGGCATTTAAAGACTCCATTTGTCCATTATTTATTTCCAAAGATACACGACAATGTATAAAGGGCTCCATTACCTTCTGTGTTACATTATGGCCCCGTAGAAACAGTTTTTGTAAAAAATAAGCTAACGATTGCGTCATAACCACTCGACTCTCTGTCGCACAGTAGCGAAATTACCGTACAGACAGGAGGAAAAGCTTGCAGCAATCGGGGAGATTATCTTAATATGGCGTACTGGCGTTACATTTTAAAATACTATACAAAATAATTAATCAGAATACTTACTCCTGCTCACTCACGCCAAAGAACTCCCCGCTCAAGCTCGCCGTCTCCGCAAGATTAACGATGGCAGTTTGCACGCACAGCTACTAGAAGATTTACATCTATCAGACAGGTTGCGGACGTCATCAAGCTTAGTGTGAGTCTGCGCGTCAGAAGCGGAAGTGCTAAAAATCGCTAAAAATGGGCTTCACTTGACTCAATTGAGTTCCAATGGGGTCGCTGTGTCCATTTCTTTTACTGTCTATGCCGCTATATCAGTAAATGCATAAATCGGCTTTCTTCTGTGCAACCTAACGCGTATTTCACAGAAATATGTTTGCACAGATAAAAAAAAAGTTTAAAAAACCTACAGTAAATTTAATTAAGTCTGTTTTTAAGCTGTCATTGTGTTTTTAAAATGTAAATGCCTCTACATCTGTTACCAAGCGCATGACATCCTTTGGGCTACTACCACCGATCAATAGGCTATAATGATGGACTATTGTCTATTATAGATCAGTGGCATCTGCACTCATTTTTTTCTTATTTTAATGTTTTGTTTACATTTTATACATTTAAATTCAATCATTTAGCAGACGCATTCCTTGCAGTAGACTATATCCACTAGGTGGCAACACCTAATAACGGTATCGGGGGGCTTTTTATTTTTCCTTAGGCTACTTATAAATGGCCATGCAGATTTTATCTCTTAAATTAAACACTTTTATGAACACAGTAAACATTATTATATGTCACAGTTTACTTGCTATCCTCACTTTTTCTGTCTTTCCTTCGCTTTTGAATGAATTAAATGGCCCTGAACATTTTACTTTCAAATTCGATTTAACGGCAATTGGCGATTCTGCGTCAATTGCTTTAGTGGACAACAGCAAAACAAAAACTCTCGTATATTAAACATAGAACTTTTATTATCTTTGCAATTATTTTATTATCTTTTATTATCTTTGTAATTATTTTATTTTGTAAATATTCGTGGCTTAAACAGCGGGAAAATTTACTGTATGCAGTTCTGTGAATGTTTTGAAAAACTTAAACTAAACGAAAATTATTGTTGCCTTGTCAATATAATTTCTGTTTTTTCCCCCTGACTTTCAACTGACGTGATCATCGTTTCATTAACGGACAAGATTATATTAAATTAGAATTAAACGAAATTTGATAAATGTCTGTAAATCATTAAAAAAATCCCAGGGGTTTAGTTTTAGCCTACATGAACAAATAGCAGAATAAACAACAGAACATGAGGATTCATCATCATCACGCACCTGCCGCGCTTCTGTGAACTTAAGTAATTAAAATATAACCAAAATGAAAGGGGAAAAAATGCGACAATATGAGTGTCGGTTAATTTTTGAGAAGTTCACAGAAAGGAAACCAAGACAGCAGAAAATTTCGTTTTTACAAGCAATGTTTTGTTTTTATTGTGAGTGTAGAGAAATAATAGGCCTATTTAACCCTTCACAGATTCGAATGGTGTTACATATATTTGACCATAAATGTCTGAGTATTTTAAGTTGTTTCCGCTTTTGTAAGAAAATTCAAGTGAACGTGTCGGCGCCTCACGAAGCACACACAACATCAGTTTTAGTAACTTGACATCACAGCCTGTTAACTGTCAAAATAACATACATTCAACCAAATATAAAATGTGTACAATAAAAGCGTTTAAATAAATATAGTTTAGCCTCCAAATCGTGAATATTGAAACATTTGGATTTGTGTCAAATTAGAGAAGTAATAAGGCCGGTATTGTTTCAGTTCAGCTTTAAATGAATTCGTTTTGGCTTAACATTTATATATTATTTTTGTCATAACTAAAATAGCTATGTAGCTGTAATTTCGATCTTTAATGTTTGATCTTTACATATTCCCTCAATCTTTTAACGGGTTATTAACATTAGCCTATATTCAGCAGGCAATGTTAGGCTATATAAAATAAATAAAGAGAGATGAGATATTGTTCGTTTTTCAAAATTGCTTACACTACTTATTTATTGTGATTTATTCTATTTATTCAAAATAGAATAAAATAAAAACTTGTTTTTTTTTAATCTGTGCTTTTCATCCGCTCCTCTGTGTGGGGAGTGCAGTTTCACTATGCATATTAAACTACAAACAGCATTACAACAGTCTGTGTGCTGATTAACATTTCTGAAATAAATATTTCTGTGAAATACGCGTTAGGTTGCACAGAAGAAAGCCGATTTATGACATTTACTGATATAGCGGCAGAGGACTGTTATTTTGTTGAACGAACTGAAGATGACGTCACTGGCTCAGATTTGATTGACCAATCGGCTGAAAGGGGCGTGTAATGACCGCCCACATGTGGAAAACGAGTTTTGAAGTCGTGTTTCCGTTTTCTATCCGTGACCCGAAAAAACGAAATTCGAGTCAAAATCTCGTTTTTCCGTTTTTTTTAACAAACGAAAAAACGGGAAACGACCGTTTTCTCGTTTCTGCGTATTTCATTTCAAATTGGAAAACAAACTATCAAAACGTACACGGACCGTGATATCAGACCTGCTCACATCACTAGGTGGCGATAGTGAAGCGTGAAAAAGTTCAACCAGGGCTGGGTTTCCCAATAACGATGTATCTTAGCTCTTAAGAGCGCTTTCTAAGTGCGAGGTTACGAACGCTCGCTGCAATTCCACGTGCGTTTCCCAAAAATGCCCTTAACATGAACGCCCGAGAACGCGCTCTACGTGCTACTTAAGAGTCGCTGTCCGTTTCTCAAGTGCTGAATATTACCTTATAAAATCGTATCCTTTAACGTTTAACCTAATAATCGTCACCTGATGTGGTTTAAAATAAATAAATAAATAAAGATACCTTTCAAAAAGATTAAATTAATGTTCTTCTGGAGGAGAGCTAAACAAAGATGTAATTTTCAGACGATTTCTTTAAGCTATATATATATATATATATATATATATATATATATATATATATATATATATATATATATATATATATATATATATATGTGAAGACTTCAGATGCAAAAGCCTATAAGTGCCGTCTGAAATGTTCTTCTAAAATTAGCATTTTTATCAAGCTTGTATGTTTAGGTTCAGTAATTTCACTTTAATGGCAATTAATAGGTCATTTTCTTTTCCATTAATGTGAAATAACTGAACATAAACATAGGCCTACAAGCTTGATAAAACTGTTCATTTTATAAGAAAATTTCAGATGGCACTTAGAGACTTTTGCATCTGAAGTCTTCATATATATACACACACAGTCAAACCACAATTTATTCAGACACCTTGAACATTTCATTCATTATTACAGATTATTCACTATAGTTTTTTTTTTTTTTTTTTTTTTAATGGTAGTAAAATATGACAAGATCTCAAATAACACTTTAGCAAAACATGGTCAGGTCAAAGTGTCTGAATCATTTTTGGGCATAATATGTCACAGTTTACTTTATTTTGTCATTCTTACTTACATAAATTAACTATAGTGTCTATATTTAACTTAAATTAATTATAGTTTATATATATATATATATATATATATATATATATATATATATATATATATGTATATATATGTGTATATGTGTGTGTGTGTGTGTGTGTGTGTGTGTGTGTGTGTGTGTGTGTGTGTGTGTGTGTGTGTGTGTGTGTGTGTGTGAAATCAATCAAACTGTGATTCAGTGTTTTTGAAGTTAATATCTAAACTTGTTTATGTTTTAAAATTTAGTTTATAGTTGAAAAAAGTCAGTCACTTCAGAAACACTTGGAAGAACTCCTATAGTATTTCATAGAGCTTTAGGCCATGGGTGGTAGGCCTATATAAAGCCTATATAAAGGGTATATAGGGTGACAGTAGTACAAATTATGTACTTCATCTAGCCAATTTCTACAGGCGTACAGACAATTTTTTTATTGCAGACATGTTTTATCAGCACTATTTATGACATCATGTGTATTTTTATTTTTTTATTTTCTTCCGTTTTCTTTTCATATTAAACAACAAAGAGGATTTAAGAGGAATACAGTCAAAACCTTAGCTATGTAATACACATTGCACTTGAATAAAGGTGTAATCTGCCGGTTGTCCTGTAGGTGACCTCATAACTCTGTCTTCTTACGATGCACTTAGGGCTTAACGATTACTCCTGAGCACTCGTAGATCTACGATCATTTTCAAGTGCAACTTAAGTTACGATGCTTTTGGGAAACAGACCTTAATATTAAGATCACTCGTACGATCGTTTTTACGATCAACTTAGGCTTACGATGCTTTTGGGAAACGCAGCCCAGTTCTGAACTCTGAAAAAATATAAAGGAAACGAGAACAGCTTTACTGGACATTCGGCTATATTATTATATTAAAATACAGTATTATAAGCACATTAGGAAAACCCATGAGCTTGATTCAAGTCTTTTTGTGTTCTTTTTTAATTAGCGGAAAACGTTGGACATGCTTGGAGCCTAGAGGTTGGCACAGTTAGGGGAACTTTATCTCAAGACTCAAGTGATTTACCCATCCATACAGTGCATCCACAGAATATAGGCTAAAGCCCCGAATATCCGCTATAGATTTTCATAACAGCGTAATCACTAACACTACATTCATCTATTCTAAATAGCATGAATAATTAAAAAGTCTCCAACTAATTAAAAATATAATTTAAAAAACTCACCATCTGTGAGACGCCTTTTTGCAGAATGCTTGCCACAGACACGCGACTATGGCAAGCCAAAGTACTCACAAATGCCTGGTCGGACGTCTGATTGCACACTGACGCGTCAAAGGCGCGCGTTTTGACAGCAAAACGTATGGAAGGCCAAATGGGTCAAAATACGCCAGTAACCAAACGCCTGGTGCCCAGAAAACGCCATTATTTGCGGCGTTTTAGACGAAAAGATGGCGCAAAATACGGCGTTATGTAAAGCGCCGTAAATGACGATGTTTTCACCGCAGAAACGGCGTTAATATCGGCGGTTTTGATCCGACCCAAAACGCCGTTCATTTCGCCGTTTGGCGTTCCATATTACGCCGTCAGTTACGGCGCTTCAGTCTGTCAAAGACGGCGTAAAAAGCGGCGTTTTCTATAATATTCAAACCAGCCCCTCCTTTTACTACACAGCCCAGCCCCATTAAAAGACGGTATAAGACCTGTGTAGTAGAATGTCGATCCACCTCAAGAGTCCTGTCTTTTAACGCTATTGCAACTGATATTTGGACTTTCATCGTGTGATATTTGTATTTTTTTTATTGGGCATGTGTGTATGTGCCTTTTCCTTAATCATATATGCCTAAGTAAAACTATTTTATAATCTTTTGTGCAGGGGCGTAGGAGCGATTTTGAACCTGGGGGGGACAGTAAATGCCAGGGGTGGGGGAAATCCGGCAAATTCCCCTTTTATATATATATATATATATAGGTGACCTCATAACTCTGTCTTCTTACGATGCACTTAGGGCTTAACGATTACTCCTGAGCACTCGTAGATCTACGATCATTTTCAAGTGCAACTTAAGTTACGATGCTTTTGGGAAACAGACCTTAATATTAAGATCACTCGTACGATCGTTTTTACGATCAACTTAGGCTTACGATGCTTTTGGGAAACGCAGCCCAGTTCTGAACTCTGAAAAAATATAAAGGAAACGAGAACAGCTTTACTGGACATTCGGCTATATTATTATATTAAAATACAGTATTATAAGCACATTAGGAAAACCCATGAGCTTGATTCAAGTCTTTTTGTGTTCTTTTTTAATTAGCGGAAAACGTTGGACATGCTTGGAGCCTAGAGGTTGGCACAGTTAGGGGAACTTTATCTCAAGACTCAAGTGATTTACCCATCCATACAGTGCATCCACAGAATATAGGCTAAAGCCCCGAATATCCGCTATAGATTTTCATAACAGCGTAATCACTAACACTACATTCATCTATTCTAAATAGCATGAATAATTAAAAAGTCTCCAACTAATTAAAAATATAATTTAAAAAACTCACCATCTGTGAGACGCCTTTTTGCAGAATGCTTGCCACAGACACGCGACTATGGCAAGCCAAAGTACTCACAAATGCCTGGTCGGACGTCTGATTGCACACTGACGCGTCAAAGGCGCGCGTTTTGACAGCAAAACGTATGGAAGGCCAAATGGGTCAAAATACGCCAGTAACCAAACGCCTGGTGCCCAGAAAACGCCATTATTTGCGGCGTTTTAGACGAAAAGATGGCGCAAAATACGGCGTTATGTAAAGCGCCGTAAATGACGATGTTTTCACCGCAGAAACGGCGTTAATATCGGCGGTTTTGATCCGACCCAAAACGCCGTTCATTTCGCCGTTTGGCGTTCCATATTACGCCGTCAGTTACGGCGCTTCAGTCTGTCAAAGACGGCGTAAAAAGCGGCGTTTTCTATAATATTCAAACCAGCCCCTCCTTTTACTACACAGCCCAGCCCCATTAAAAGACGGTATAAGACCTGTGTAGTAGAATGTCGATCCACCTCAAGAGTCCTGTCTTTTAACGCTATTGCAACTGATATTTGGACTTTCATCGTGTGATATTTGTATTTTTTTTATTGGGCATGTGTGTATGTGCCTTTTCCTTAATCATATATGCCTAAGTAAAACTATTTTATAATCTTTTGTGCAGGGGCGTAGGAGCGATTTTGAACCTGGGGGGGACAGTAAATGCCAGGGGTGGGGGAAATCCGGCAAATTCCCCTTTTATATATATATATGTATTATATATATATATATATATATATATATATATATATATATATATATATATATATATAGATATATATATAGATATATATATATATATATAAGCACTTAAATGCTAATTTCCAATGACTTTTGGGAACGGATTGTTTCCCACAGGATTTAGTGAGACTGTGGTGGGTAGACATCGGTTCCTCTAGGGTGGTCCAGGGGCATGCCCCCCCGGAGGAAAATTTTGTACATTTTAAATTTAAATGCATAAATCTGGTGTATTCTGAGAGCAAAATTACGTGACTAGATCAATGAAGAAATTTGTTCTCTTGTAAACAATTTTGTGCTCTAATTTATTTATTGGTGATAGTAGGGCACATTAGTCACGTACACAACATATAGTAGGCTAAATGATAGTTCATAAGTGGTCAAACATGTAGAGTACACATTTAAACCATTAAAAATATGTAGCAAAAGAGGTTACCTTTGTTGAATTAATTTATTAGTGGGAGCCTGTATCTTTGATTTGTTAACCAATCCAATATGCACTAAACACAACATCTCATTATAGAGAAAAATAACAAATGAATAAAAATATATTCATAAGCTGACAAGTAAACTAGGTGAGTATATAATTCAGCAGCAAAAAAAAATATTCTAGCCTAAAAACTTTGCACAGTAATTTTATAAATCCAAATGTTAATAAAAAGTTTAAAATTACTATTTGTATTATGAAATTAGATTTATATGTAAATAATTATATGTATTTATATTAATGTAACATTAAAAGACGCTTATTTAAAATGTATTGTGCAGCTTTTTAATGGGGCAACAAGATATAGATACGACAGAACAAAATAGGCTATTAATAATCTTTCAGTGTGCAAAACCATGATAATATGAAACGCTTCAAAACAACAGCAAAAAAACGCTAATGCCATCCCGGGTGCAGAATGATGCGCTTGAAGCAATATCGAGTCAGAGCGCGCAGTTGTGCTGCGCATTGAAAAGTTCACGGTACAAAGAGAATCCCTGTGTACATCTGACTGTATCTAACAGTTTATTAATCATATGTTTCTTTCATTTTTAAATTCCAGTTATTGTGTGTGTGACACGAATTCATAGTCCTTGTGTTGTGCGATCTAACAGACATCCTGTAGCCAGTATGATGACATCGGTCAGAAACAGCAATAAACTCCAGCAAGATAAAGTCATTTTATGCAAATCCACATATCTACATATCAAGTATTATAATGGGAATATATCATATTGGAGAGTTTTACCGTGCTGACTGTCGTTACCGAACGCGACACGCTGTTTAAATGCTGAATGATTGACAGCTGTAGCGGAGGGAAGACGAGTTTCTGACCGTGAACTTATCGATGTATATTTCTTCTGTCCCTCACATGACGCTATGGAATGGCTTCAGATGACTTTGAATATAGTGCACGAAAACTTAATTGGTGCTAATCTACTTACTTTGCTCTATGTCTCCCACTTTTGCCATATAAAAGAGCGCAATTTACGGTGCGTGCGTGTGTGTGTGTGTGTGTGTGTGTAACCATAGCGACAAAACGACTCTAACTTTCGGAACCTGCACTTCAGCCTATAATTTCGTTTTTAAAAATTGAATTATGCCTTTAAAAGTTGCAGAATGGATTAATTTGGAGACTCTGAAATCGGCAGAGATAGGCAGGCAATGCAAAACAAAATCTGACATTGGGAAATAGTGAGGGGGACAAAACTTAGATTTTGAAATGTGGGGGGGACGTGTCTTGTTTATTGTTTGTGAACGTTATTGTTTGTGAAAACCACAGAGCTATCGTTTGTTCAGGAGTCAGTAGTCTACTCTTTATTTCGTGACAGGAGTTCGAGGTCTCTCTCTCTCTCCTTTTCGATTTTTGTATTATTCTGTTTGGTCTTTTAAATATCTACAACTGTATGTTGCTGACAACTTAACCAACAGGAATAATGCTTTTTAACAGGCGACCTTGCACATGCTTTAATAGCCTACACGCAACAGCTAAATATAGGCTTCTTATTGTTGTGTCCAATGGCTTTGGGTCGGGTTTATTGTTGATTAAAAAATATTTCCTACACAAGCGAGTTGGTTTTCGCCCACTTGATGCAAACCTTGAGCATAATACCTATAGGTTTCTGACGAACAAACGGTAATGTAGGCTACATATACATTTCCTTACTTTGTTCTTAACCTGATGAATTAATGTATCTCTTACATCGAGCAATGCTGCTGAATAAATAAATATAAATACATTATTGCGGTTACAGCAAATACACAAGGATTGTCTCTGTCCTGTTGCATATTTCCCGACATTATAGCTGTTCTTTGTGTGCTTGTAATTACAATTTCTAGCAGCGCGGTGAGCATTTTTCAGTTCAATCAGTAATCAATTCTGTCAAACTTCCAATAGACCTACAGACAGTTCTGTAATAACTACTGGCACTAGGCCTATATCTTTTTTTACCAGTAGCCTATGTATTCTTCTTTTTTTATTGGCCTATGCACTTTAATAGATTCAATTAAAAAAATAAAGCCTTTCTTTCGGTTTGGAAAAATTATATCTTAATATTGATCAATGTTTAATCAACACACATTCATTTTAATTTTAGTATCCAGCTAAAATTAAAATGAATGACTTAATGTAAATATATATATATATATATATATATATATATATATATATATATATATATATATATATACAGCTATGGAAAAAATTAAGAGACCACTTAACATTGATTTCTGAACTTGGAGTGGTCTCTTAATTTTTTCCATAGCTGTATATATATATATATACATATTTATATATATATTTATTTAATTTTTTTTTTTACATTAAGTCATTTTAATTTTAGCTGGATACTATTTGCACCTCAGTATTTTGTACATTATAAAACAGTAGTCTATGCAATAATAACATATTGAGTGTAAATTATTATATTTATTAAATAATGATTGCCACCTTATGGGAAAATAAAGCTTTCTCTACACCTACCAATAAACCTGATCGATAAACTCTTAACCGTTAAAGGTGCCCTAGATTGTTTTTTTACAAGATGTAATATAAGTCTAAGGTGTCCCCTGAATGTGTCTGTGAAGTTTCAGCTCAAAATACCCCATAGATTTTTTTAATTAATTTTTTTAGCTGCCTATTTTGGGGCATCATTAACTATGCACTGATTTTTTTCACCGGTCCCTTTAAGAGATACGCTCCCTCTGCCCCACGAGCTCTCGACTATATATACATCGCATAAACAAAGTTTACACAGCTAATATAACCCTCAAATGGATCTTTACAAGATGTTCGTCATGCATGCTGTGTGCATGCTTCGAATTATGTGAGTAAAGTATTTATTTAGATGGTTACGTTTGATTTTGTGTGAATTTGAGGCTATGCTCTGTGGCTAAAGCTAACATTACACACTGTTGGAGAGATTTATAAAGAAAGAAGTTGTGTTTATGCATTATACGTGTTTAAAAATGAAAATAGCAACGACTCTCGTCTCCGTGAATACAGTAAGAAACGATGGTAACTTTAACCACATATAACAGTATATTAGCAACATGCTAATGAAACATTTAGAAAGACAATTTACAAATATCACTAAAAATATCATAATATCATGGATCATGTCAGTTATTATTGCTCCATCTGCCATTTTTCGCTGTTGTTCTTGCTTGCTTACCTAGTCTGTACACAGATCCAGCCGTTAATACTGCCTGCCCTTGTCTACGCATTAGTATTATGCAAATATTGGGGTCATACATATTAATGATCCCGACTGTTACATAACAGTCGGTGTTATGTTGAGATCTGAGTGTTTTCCGGAAGTCTTTTAAAGGGTCATGAACCCCCCCCCCCCCTTTCCGCTCAAGTCTAGCTCACAATCTTTTTGAAAAATGCAACTTAAATGGGCGTGGTGGCTGTGAGAAGAGGGGAGGGGAGAGGAGAGGAGAGGGGGGAAACTCTCATCGCCAGTAGCCCATGCATATCGACTGTCACTAAAAATCAGTGGTAAAACATGAGGAAATACTACATTTAAAAAAAAAGAAAAAAAAGAAAAGTTAAACTCTAATGAAATACACTGACACTTTATTTTTGTCTTTTCAAGAGTTACTGAATGCCCTGCTACATATATCCTACAGTAATCGTAATTCTACTTAAAACATATTAATGTACATGTGTAATTACAGTCATTATAAAATATATAGTTGTTTATATACACACTATACATGCATATATTTGAAAAAAAAAAAATAACGCTTAAAAAAAAACCTTGCGTACATAGCATAGATCTAAGTGCCGAACCTACAACACGCTCAGTCAGTCAGGCGGCGTGTCGACTGGAGCAGAGCAAGCGACCAGTCACTTACGCGCGGCTCAACTTCCATAGGAATGAACCGAAAACACTCGCGCTTACCCGCTCGCTCTGCGCCAACGGACACGCACCGTCAGTCAGTCAGTCTCTCTCACTGTTTAGTGCCGTTAACCGTCCTAGTCATTGGAAAGATCCACGTGGTGTCATGAATAATTAAGAGAGTGTGTTCTCATTGGATAAAAAACTCAGTCTCGTTAATAATTATGAAACACCGATGAGTCATCAAAGCACTATCGTGCTCTGCCACGTCATAGCCTGTGACGTGGACAGGATGAAGATTTTAAACCCGGAAGACGAAAATAGCGTATAAAAACTAAAATTTAACCATTTCCCCCCCACTATTAAATCTAACAGATGCTAACATTGTCTTCAATGGTGTTCAACACACATACCTCTGTTAAAATCTCAGAAATTTTGGTTTAGGGTTTCATGACCCTTTAAACAAATGAGATTTACATAAGAAGGAGGAAACAATGGGGTTTGAAACTCAATGTATGTCTTTTCCATGTACTGAACTCTTGTTATTCAACTATGCCGAGGTAAATTCAAATTCTGATTCTAGGGCACCTTTAACCGAAAATTTTCCGTCATTGACAGATTTTTTTTATTAATGATGGAAAAATCTGAAGGCCGTCCGTCACGTTGACAGATTACACTGAGGGTGATCTATTGTAAATTGTAACTGTAATTCACACCCCTGTTCAGTTGGTGGCGAGTGTGCTCCAATGTAGCAGCAGAGCAGGATCCAGAGCAAAAATTGAACTGGCACGAATCTTTTGCTATGTGTTTTATACATAGACTGTAAGGTTTTATAACGCACAGGCAAGTAGGCTACCCAGAAGCTACAACGATCTCGCACACATTAAAGAGCGCCAAAACAGTATTTATTGCTTGAATTTCTAAATGAAATGGACAGAATTTGAAATCTGAGACTTTGTTTCATATCAAAAGCAACACAAAGCTTTAAGCCTATTGCGATTTACTGATGGGAGGCGCACTATGCACTGTTTATTCGTCAACTGAAAACATGTAGCCTACCAAAAGAGCGACTGGGATTTACGAATTGAAATTGGTCTTATGAATGTGTCCAAAATCAGCAAGGAGACATTTTAATTGTTTATTAATAAAGTAATGTCTTCTGAATTAGTGTTGGCTGCAAAGATGAAGTTGACATTGACTCTCATCATCTCCTCATAGACGTGCCTAGAGAGAGAATGTACTTCATTCGGTTTAGTCTACATAATCAGAGTAGCCTATTTCTTTTCGTTTTGAATTATTTCCTTTTTTGTTAAAGTAGATATTTCAAGCTTTCTATAGATATATTTATCATGTCTGTGAGGCAAGCAGCCGTTGAGTTTCGGTTCATTCAGCTTGTAAGATGCGCTCCAGTTCACGCACCAGTGATCGCGCCCCCGCCTCTGTCATGATTATATTGTCTGCTATATTTGCTTCTTATTTATTAAATCCATTTATTAAATGATAATCTTCTAACTCCTGACTGCTTTGTCGGACAAAAGCGGATACGGCGTTCTGATTGGTTAGATCGCTTGTCAATCAAACTCCCCAAGCGCTCTTTGATGACGTGGCTGATTACTTTTCTGGTGATAATCTGTCAATCATCGCCCTGACCATGTGATTGGTCCGAACAGTTTCTGTTCGGGCATAATTACTCCTCTACGGATCAAGTCCAGACCGAACTCCCCGACCTCGAAATGTTGTGGGCGGGGCTAAGTTCGGCTGACATCCAGACTACTGACTCCTGAACAAACGATAGCTCTGTGGTTTTCACAAACAATAACGTACACAAAAGATTATAAAATAGTTTTACTTAGGCATATATGATTAAGGAAAAGGCACATACACACATGCCCAATGAAAAAAATACAAATATCACACGATTAAAGTCCAAATATCAGTTGCAATAGCGTTAAAAGGCAGGACTCTTGAGGTGTATTGACATTCTACTACACAGGTCTTATACCGTCTTTTAATGGGGCTGGGCTGTGTAGTAAAAGGAGGGGCTGGTTTGAATATTATAGAATTTTTACGCCGTCTTTGACAGACTGGAGCACCGTAACTGACGGCGTAATATGGAACGCCAAACGGCGAAATGAACAGCGTTTTGGGTCGGATCAAATATATTTATCGCCGATATTAAAGGTACAATTTGTGATATTTTTTTCCGCTAGAGGTCGCTAGAAGCCTATTCAAAACAAAGGCGTAGTTTGATGACGTCAAGTTTTAGAGCGGAAACTTGGGACATGTGGTCTCCATCTCAACGGACGGTGCAAAAGAATAGGGATTGGAGTCTGGAAGAACTCATGTCCGTGGATGCGATTATTAACGTTACTGTAGTATGAAGCATAGCAGGACCGAGTGTTGCGGGAGCTGAACGAGGAGCTGGAGCGATTGATCAACACACGCCTCACGAGCAGCGGGACTTTTATTATGACACAGTCGCCGGCGCCGCTTTCGCTTTTCCGGTCATGAGTTTACGGGAGCTGTCCTTGTCGACAGAACCAGCGGCAGATGGTAAACAGTAATTATGTTCCATAAATAAGTAACACAATCCACCATAAAACGTGCAAGAAGTAAATAAGGAACTGCTTGAAGCAAGCTAATGGTTTGCTGGACGCTAGACACTACTTCCGCATTTGTCCACGGCACTGTTGTCATGGTTTCTACGTCAGTAAAGGCGGTAACAAGGAAACTGACGTCATTGACAGGCGACTGCACTGCCCCGTGTCACTGTTTAGAATGGGAATTTTCTCATGATTTACAAGTAGTTGAAAACATTAGATATATTGTTTGTAATCAGCTGGACAAAATATATAACACTAGCCTAGTGGTTTTTGGATATTTTACTGCAAAAATTGTACATATTGTACCTTTAACGCGTTTCTGTGGTGAAAACGGCGTAATTTACGGCGCTTGTACTACATAACGCCGTATTTTGCGCCGTCTTTTCGTCTAAAACGCAGCAAATAACGGCGTTTTCTGGGCACCAGGCGTTTGGTTACTGGCGTATTTTGACCCATTTGGCCTTCCATAAAGTGGACTGCGAAGTGGACTTCACACGGTATTTCGCCATCTTAAGTGTGATTCCATTCCGAAGGGAGCGAACATGTTCCGTTCGAAGGGCACTGCGAACGGCATAGGGAATAAGGGAACATCGATACATCACTTCACAGGAAGTAGAGAGGTAAAATTAGCCAACTGTCATTGCCACCACGTCACCATTCAGAACTACGACGAAGCAGAGCCGTTGAAAGAGTTTAACGGCTCTCTGGTTTTGAGTAGTGATACATTTTGTACGAACGAAAGTATCAATGGTTATGGCGATGAGTGTTACATTTGTATATTTTATTGTATGTATAGGCATGACAAAGTAAAAGTGTTGAAAAGCAGCTAAGGCTCTATCATTTATTTTATTTTATTTTATGTTACCTCAGGAGTGTTTATGCGGCTGCGCGTGGAAAAGAAAGCGCATGAGACCATGGATTAAGAATACATTTATACAGTTAACCAAATGAGAATTTATTTTCATATGGCATGACAGTTACAGCTTCAAATCTGTTAAGAGTCGATTTTAAATTCGAAAGTAAATTAAAATATATATATATTTATTTATTTATTTATTTATTTATTTATTTATGTCATCAATCTCCGCGACACTGTCGACTTTCTTTGATGACGTTTGCAGGGCGTTCCAAATGAACGATTATTGTCAGCGTAGTCCACTTCAACTGATATACCGTGCTCAGGGAGTAGGGAGCAGTGAACACTGCGTATAGGGACCCTGTCGAATGGAACGCAGCTATACTTTCTACTTTTGAATCGCACTAGCGGTGCTTTGACGTCATACACCGTACTTTGTCGTACCGTAGAACCAATGTGAACATTTTTGATATTGCCTGGAGGAAAGTTTGGCTGATCCCAAATAGATACTTAATTGCTAATAAGATAAGAGAAGTTTCATTTCGTATTATTCATCGTGTATATCCTGTTAATACTTTCATGAAGAAATTTAAAAAAGATATTGACACAAATTGTTCTTTTTGCAAACAACACCTAGAGACCATAGTGCATTTGTTCTGGCTTTGCCATTACTCTAAAAGATCGTGGAAAGACTTTTCCCTTTTTGTTATTGAGCACATTGATAGGGGTTTCTCCTTACTTTGGGAAATTGTTTTGTTTGGATTTGTTAATTGGAAAAAAATAGCATTTAGTAGAAAACAAGTTATACTTACTAAATCTTATTTTATTAAAATTTTATATACATAAATGTAAATTTTCAGGTCAGAAACCACTTTTTTGTCCTTAACTCTTGTAACAAGAAGGCTTTAAGAACAATCGAAAGTTGTAAGTTTTTTAATCTTTTCCTTTAAGGTGATCTTCTGTGATTAGTTATATACCCGTCTTGTACCTTTTATTTTATTTTATGTTTTGTTATTTGTCCTACATTGTGACTGCTTCGTTCTTTGTCTATATAATGTTCTTAATAAAAAAAAAAAAGAACCAATGTCAAAATATGAATAAGAATAGATTTACAGATCTTCTTGGTTATCTTTTCTTTTTAACTAGTGGGACACACTTTCAAAATTGTGCAAAGCTCCAAAAACTGGCCTTGATTGAGTTGCTTTATAACAATTTTCCTTTCAAGGAGTTATCAGCCCAGTTATGATAAAAAGAAAGATCACAAAGAACATCAGACTTGTCAGTGCTTCTGTCATTAGCATCTTCATGACCCAAATAAGACAAATAAATGGTGGGAAATGAAACGGGAAAATGACGGTTTTATTGGTGTATTATACTTACAAGTAACTTAAACACCAAGAACCCAAACACATGATCTTACAAATAAAAACATTCTTTAAAAATAAGAACGTAAATGAACAAGAAAATCTGAACAGAAGTTAACCAGGGGTTTAAATAAATGTCAAACAATCTCCAACACAAAAAGCAGTAAAGCTTTTCAATACAAAATCATCTTATCAGGAGATTCACATTTAACATTAGACTGAATCTGTGCATGAAAACAGAACCTGATCATGAAAACACTAAGTACACTTTTTTCTCTCCCACAATGCACTGGCAGCACAACAAACACTAGTATCTCCGAGTGCTGAAGCTGTTCCTGGATCAGCTCTGGTAGTAAAGCATCAAGTCATATCAATTGAGCTCATCTCGTGCTCATTCAGTATTTTTTGTAATATTAGTAAAGCTTCTGTGAGAGCAAACACTAAACAACAGGAAATGTATCTGCATACTTCATAGATGTCCAACACAAAACTCTGAGGAAGCAATAACTCAAAAGATATGAGGAAAAGTCTTATATTTCATAATTGAGACCACTAAAGGTTCAGTCCGAAGTCTCTCTCTCCTTCTTGACCAATCACAGACCGTCCGGGCCCAACTAATTCAATCAAAAGACCCTGTCGAACTCTGATTGGCTGGTGGTGGCAGGGTTTCTGTTCTGATTGGCTGGCTGCTGAGGCATGTGACCTCTCCTGCGCGGCGGTGCGAGGTACTCAAACATGGAGGTGTTGTGTGTGGAGAGCATGTTTTTGAGGTCAGAGGGCATGGGGTCGGACCAGAAGAAGTCGTGGTTGAGAGCGTCGTCGCTGTCGATCCTCTGAGCCGGATCCAGAACCAGCAACTTGTCGATGAGATCCAGAGCGTACGGGTCTTTCACATAAGCCTTGAGTCTGTCCTTCACCTTCCGCTTCTGACCTTTAGGAAGCTCCATCTTCTGATAGAGTTCATACTTCTTATCCACACCGGGCCAAACCTGAGACAGCAAATGATAAAAATATGCAAACAAAAACATAAATTAACATGAATTCAAGTTTTATATTTATGCTTTTTGTACTCATTTTATATTAAAAATAAGCAAGTGGCCGGACCATCAGACAGTCTAAATTAAGCATTGGTGGAGACTTAAACTATTAAGAAATAAAATTAAACTAAAGAAAAAAGAAACTAAAGGAAAGAACTAGATCCCACGTGTGCACCGCAATAAATTAGAAATGTATACATTGGTTTGTTGATGGACATACACTTGTTAATGCTGATGGTGAGGAATTACAGTTGCAACATCTCATGATGAACATCAAACTGAGCAGTGTATCGCTGAGAAAAGTCCTGCTCAAGTCATTCTAGAGATGCAGAGGTTTGGGTTGAATAACTAGTTCTTCTGATACATCAGACTCGCGCTTAGATTGATATGGTAAAATCGACTCCATTACTGTCTTTACAGTGCGTACAATCGCTGAGCTTTAGGAAGCATACGGAGATGTATCAGTTATGGTAATGGGCATTTCTTTCTGACTTGCGCTTAAAGTGGTAGACCAATCACAACAGACTGGGCTGTCTGGCCAATCAGAGCCGAGCAGGCTCAAGGAAAGGAGGGATTTAGAGAGACTGAAGCATTGGACGACCTGTTTGAGAGTCTTTGAAAAATGTGCTGCTGTGCAATATATATTATGAGAAAATTAAAGTGTTTTTTGACATTTGATGCATGAAAACCTGTTGTAGGAGACTCCAAAACAAAATTAGGAACCTTTAAAAGAGCATAATAGGGGCACTTTAAGGGGTTGAGACCAAGTCTTAACACTCATGGACCTTTAAGAATCACACTTAATCTCAAGTGACTTATTCTTACAATTTTGACACTCAAGACTAAAATACAAAACAGTTGGACACAATACAAAAAAGCTCAAAAGGACATCACTGGGATGAAGGTTTATGACTGGGCAAGTGCTTTAAGACGTGCGTTTATATTAGAAAATCTTTCCAGCGCTGAAGAGAGCTAAGCGTGAAGGCCTGAAAACAGATGTGGAGGCTGCTTTGATCCCGCTTATCATGTGAGTAACACTGGGTTGAGATTGTCTTGAGCTGCTGTGCTGTTTTTGAGCAACAACAAATACTTTGTATTTACTTGTGTACTGTATGTTCATTTTTTGTGCATCCTTGTTGTTCATTCATCATCTGCGTTTTATTTTTCGTGAAACATTTTGTTGTGTGTCAGCTATGACAAACTGACATCCACTCTCTCATTGCATGTGTAATGGTGCATTCACACCAGATGCAAATGAAGCGTTAAGTGCAAGTGATTTACATGTTAAGTCAATGCAAAGATGTGATAGACATCCTGCGGCACAATTCATGCGAATGAGGCAGCACGAATTGAGCATTTCGGGCATTTGACAAGTGAGTAAACTCTAAATGTTCAAGCGTCCAACTACGCACGAATAGCACGATTTATTCGGATTTATTTAGTCTGGTGTGAACGCCCTATAACAGTGGCCAGACAGTGAGTTTTGCAGGTAAACCACTGCACACTGACATCCGCTAGAGAATAAGGTGTTTGGCATAATTGTCAGTGCACTCGCCTCACCTGCCAGCAGCGATCAGGCCAAGGTTCGAGACCGACACCGAGCAGAGTGGTTAGCAATAGGATTGGAGAGTGAGTCTTGGAGGCGGAGCAATGGAGAGGGGTGGGTTTGTTTGGGTTGATTTCAAATATCAACAATGCCCAACAGCGTTTTTGAAAATCTACTTATCCCACCTTTAATAGTAATCGTTCTCGGTTGACTATTTGTGATCTGATAGCCCACAAGAGATGTAAATGGATCTGTAAGTTTGTTTGTTTGTGTGTGTGTGTGTGTGTGTGTGTGTGTGTGTGTGTGTGTGTGTGTGTGTGTGTGTGTTTTACCTCAGGAGTAATAGAGCCACACAGCTGGCTAATGAGGGTGAGCTGATGTTGTTCTGTGTTGCCCTGCATGATGGGGCTTCTGGTCCACATTTCCGCCATGATACACCCTCCACCCCACAGATCTATAGGAGGCCCATAGTCTCTCTCACCTAATAAAAACAACAAATACACAAAGTGAGAAACCATTAACCTAATCCCACAAAAAAGGAAAACAATAAGCAGTTTCAATTCTGCTCAAAAACAGAACCTGCCTCTTCAACAGAGGAAAAGTTCACCTGTCAACTGTCTTTTTAATTATCTTTATTTGGTACATAGGCCTCTCTCATTTTCTCCCTCTCACTTCTTCAGACACATGCACATGAGTATATGACAGAAAGACAGTCAGAGAGAGCGCTTCAGCCAAGTGATATTGAGAAAATGGCACTTTTTAATGCATATGTTCAAAGCATATATGAATAAATTCTTTCTACATTGTTCTTATACTTAATTCTCTGTGAGCAGGTAATACCTGCTAATAAAAACTTTCTTCATATTTTTGTCAACAGGATCTGGTTTCCATTTACCATTGGGGAAAAAAAAATGTAATACAAGAATGAATCAAAATGATTTCAACAGGGTTTCTCTTCACTCACCCAACAGTAGTTCAGGCGGTCGGTACCAGAGTGTGACGACCCGGTTTGTGTAGCGGTTCCCCTGACTGTTCTTGGCCAAACTAAATGCTCTGGCCAAACCAAAATCAGCCAGCTTCAGAACGCCATCTCTGGTGATCAGAACATTAGCAGCCTTCATGTCTCTGTGGAGGATCTGACACAAACACACACAACACTTCTGTCTGAGCCTGTAAACATCACGGTGACAAACCTGTGCCTGTCTGCTACAATAGTAAAGGGTTAGCTTCATCAAAAATGAAAACTATGTCACTAATAACTCATTATTGGCCGGTTCCTGCATCAGTACTGAGCCGGCATTCGGATGTAAATGTGGAAGCTCTGTGATGACATTTGTTGAATAAAGTCGTTGTTTTTGAGCAAAAAAAGTAATCTTGCCATTTCATAATATTAAAGTCAGCGTGAACTGGAAGTTGCAAACGTCTTTTCTCCAGTGTTGACGTATTTCCAAGTAAAACAGAATATTGAATATAGGGCAGTGTTTTACTTTAGCGCTCCTCCTCTCCATATCTCCCTCATAGCAGACGAACCATTGCAGAGCAGTGGTTTATGTGTTTTCAACCCAAGCCGTCAAACTGGCGTTATCAGAGAAGGAACGCCATTCCAGACCGGAAGTAACTTTTCAGATTTTGATTAAAGATTACCGCGACAAACATTTTTTTTCTGTGTTTTAACTTTCACGGATTGTTTACCACAAGCCTAGTAATATGCACTAAACAAAGTAAATAAGGTCAATTTAGATTTCATGTGTACTTTAAGGTTGAACCACTGGAGTCACGTCGACTGTCTTCAATACCTTTCTGGACTTCAAAAGGTGCAATGACGTTGTGTGAATCAGGTACCCTGAGATTTCATCAAAAATATCTTAATTTGTGTTCCGAAGGTCTTACAGGTATGGGACGACATGAGGGTGACTAATTAATGACAGAAATTTCATTTTGGGGTTAACTAACCCTTTAAGTTACATTAACATCAGGTAAAGTGGGAATACTGCCATGTCTCACCTTGTTTCTGTGTATGTAGTAAAGCCCGTTCAGCAGCATCTGCATGACCTTCTTAATCTCAGCCAGGGTGAATTTAACATTAGCGTTGCTCAGCAGTCCAGCGAGGTCATGCTCACAGAAATCAAACACCAGATAGATGCTGCCCTTATAACGGTTAAATTGAGTGGCTGGAGAGAAAGAGACAAGCAGAATAAAGAGTTACTGGCATTATCAAATCATTTCAAATCATAAGGTTGCCCTACAAATAAAGCTTATCCATCATTTTAACTGAATTAGCTGTCAATTTTCCTTCACGTTTTATTTTCAGACATCATGAGAATAACGTAATGCTTGGTATTTTAACGTGACGTTATAACAAGAATATCTATAGCAAGAACTCTTTTCAGTCGCTGCTTTCTTTTCCTCATGATTATTTTCTTTTGTCTTTTTGCATTCCACTGTAATAGTATGAAAATGACAACAAACTGCACATTTGTGGTCTGTTCTCCCGATTTAATTTACGATATATCCCATTTATAATTCACTGGAATGCATGCCATTCTCCACAGATCCTCACTTCTCTTTCCAGGTTTGTTTTCACAGGTAAATACAATTTATTGTCTTTCAAAATGATGGAAATCACTTTGAAATAGTATTACATAATGCTGAAGTTCAATAACATTTTTTATTAAGGCAACATATGTTACATAATACAGATATATATTACTACAGTGATATCTAACCCGTCCGTTATTGCTTCGGAAAGAATCACGCTTTTGGAATTATTTATTCATGGTCTGTTGAAAGTACCTTGTTGATGCTTTTACACTTTTAAATATCCTTTTAATGTTCAATGGTGGAAGGGTGAGTAGAATCTCAATATTATTGTGCTAATAGAGTGAGCCTTTCACTGATTGTTTACGTCTTAACGGAAGAGACACCCATAACTCACGCAAAGCATCCATAACTCACGCAAAGCATCATGGAGCGTAGGAATAAGGTGTATAATGCCACATTTACATAAAAACAGATCTTCACCTTTTGTTCTGCAGATCTCAATGAGGTTCACCACATTCTCATGTTTCAGCAGCTGTAAGATCTTGATCTCCCTCAGAGCTGTGATAGGAAACTGAGAATGAAAGCAAAATATAGATAAATACCCTCATAAAACAAAATACAGGATGACAGGAGATGCTCAAGTGTGATATCTGCATTTCAATCAACAGAACAACTTGATTTATGTAGGATGGAGCTGCATATTCTCACCCCTTCTTTCTCATTCTCCATAAGCACTTTTTTCAAAGCCACCTTCTTCCCCGTCTGTCTGTGTTTGGCCTTGAACACCTCCCTTCAGAGAGAAAACACATCAGAGAATCACTAAACCTCACCAAATATCCAGACAGAAATCACATAAGCAGTATGAGGTACAATGATAATGACCCACATAGTCATTATATCAGCCACTGTTTTTCCTGACAGTAATAAACATTAAGGTACATAATAGTGCATTTACTTACACAAGCATCAAATACTCACCCAAAAGTTCCCTGTCCGATCTTCGCCAGCTTCTCATATTTAGAGAACTCATCACAGAAGGGAAACTCGACCCCATCATAGTATTTAGACATGATGGCCGTCTCTCTGTCCGGCCTGACACAAACACAAGAGGAGCTCTCATTGACTTCTGGCGTTCTTACATTTAGATAATTATAATTATGATACTACAGACGCATTTTGGCAGAATTATGTTTTAATAAACACCATATTTGGTCTTTTAAGAGGCTGTTTTGGTTGTGTGGGTGATCTCATGTTGTTTATTCGGCCCGGACAAAGACCCAAATCCAGACCCACACACAGAAATATCAGCTTTACAGCCTCGTTTAAAAGACTAAATATATTTAACCAGTACACCTGGGTGCTTAACATGTTCAAGATCAACAAAAGTGGTGTTTTAATACTTCAAATTACTGATAAGAGATATAAAATTAATAAAATATTCGTACTTCTCCCCGCCGGCGGAGCTTCCGGTTTTGTCGCGCTGCATCCTTGCTGTTACTCTGCGGTCCGCAGGACGGATTCAACCGCGTCAAGAAAAACTCTACCGCCACCTGCCGCCCGGAAGATACAGTCTTACATGCAACTTCCTCTAGTCACATGCGTTTCAAAACATTTTTGATCTGTCTTATAACATAGTTATTGTATTATATACTAATGTGTGCATCATTTTGACTCTTGTGCATTATATCTCAATCAGCTCAACTGGGAATTTAACAACATACATTTAAAAATATATCAGAGAAATATGATTTAATACAATACAGACAAAATTATTCATTGTTTTTATTCAATGTCCATCTGGTATGTACAGTACTTTTTAATAGCACCCTATGGCACTTTAAGACATGAGTGGTATAATCTTAACTGATCAAAAGTCACATTATTGATATAATTATCCAATCTTTCACAGATAACAAAAATACCATATTAAAAAAAAATCCATATTTCATTTGAAGATAGCAGTTTCTATTTAGACTAATACACACTCTCCCGTCTTAACTACAGTACATAAAATGCTACAAAAAAATTAAATTACACTTATATTTAGATTTGATGGAAAACATCACCATACATACATCACCGGTCCTCTGATAGATATATATATATATACACACACACACACACACACACACAAAACATTTAATGGATTTATTTACTATTAACAGATGTGGGCACCTCAGTGTTGGCATGTTTTGAACGTCGTTTTGCATCCACTTGAATGTATGAATGCAAATTCTCCCATGCATGTGTTAGAAATTACACATTAATATTACATTATTAAAGAAGTGTTTGTATATGACAATTATTTCAGTGCAATAAAAATAATAACACTAACACTGATGGGTAAGTAACCTGACTTTCTATTTCATGAATGGAAAGATCCAGTTAAAAATATCAAAATTGTAGTGTAAAAGAAGAAAAATACACAAAAAAGCACTTTAAATACTTCAAATCAAAGTAAACATGAACAGCTCAAGTAGATTTGAATTTATGTGCTCTTTACATAAACAGATGAACGCTCAATGAACTGGTCCAATGCTCTTCTGAAGTCAGGATGTAGAATGCATGGATTCTAGAACAAGCCGTCATGATTTCAATCATGATTTGTATGTAGTGTGATTAGGCACTAGGTGGCACACTTGCTGTGTTTGTCTGAATGCATATGTCTATTATGAGTTTAAAGCAGGGTCCAAGTGTTTCAAAGCCCCTCCCACCAGGTGTAAGCTACCTGTGATGAGGACGTGTATGTTCACGGCCTCTCGTAGCGGCGCAGCTTTCGCGTTTATGCTTGGTTTAACGGGTATGATGCATTTGTTTGGGTCTGACAGAATCGAGTCTCTTCCTTGACTGATCCACTGCAGGGCGCTGAGGATGCAGGGAAACACTAGTGTGTCACTGTGCCTTTCAGTCACTAAGGGCAAACTGCCCCCGATCAGAAGCTCCGCCTCTGGTTTCTCCTGCTGGCCATTCAGAATGCGCCAGCTCTGCTGGTTGTCCAGGCAACGTGTGAGCATGTTCTCCACGGACACGTTAAAGTTCTGTTGGTCTGAAGAACAGTGTGTTAGTAAAATACCACTGCACTGTCCACACTGGCACAAACATGACACTGTAAGGCAGTAAGCTAACTGATATGAAACTTCATAAGTGACTGATCTGAAATATTAATTACAAAAACAGCACGTGAGACGCAACTAAAACTCACAAGTTGATTCCGATAGTCTGATGTTGACAATTTGCTAAGTGAATAACTTGATACTCTAAAAAGCAAAAAAAATAAAATACAAACATTTTAAATTGGACTAAAATATTTTTATAAATGCTTTATGGAAGTTCGCCATGGAATAAAAAAATTAAAAAGTTAATTACGACTTTTTATCTCACAATTCTGACCTTTTGTCTCTCAATCGCGAGATATAAACTTTTGCATTTATGATTATTATTATTATTTTTATTTTATTTTTTTATTCTGTGGAGGAAACAAACTTCCATACTTAAAAAAGTTGCTTAAAAAAGCACAAATAAATCTAAAATAATACAAAATAAATGTATATAAAGTTCATTATTATTTTATAAAATGTTTTAGAATATATCATATATCAAATCATATATTATAATATTAATGGAAATCTTCAATAATTTGCAATGTATTTTGGGATTGCCTGATTGTGCTGCACATTTTGGGCTTAAAAGGCATAATTTTTGAACACTATTAGCATCAGGAATAAAACAATCATGCCTAAAATGTTGCCTATGTAGACAGCATCCTTGAATTGAAAGGCAGGAACACACCAAGCTGATTCCAACGAACTAGTGGTGATGAAAGCAGACTAGGGGGTTGGCTCACGTTGGCAGCGTCTGTGTCCAAAGTTTGCCTGACACACCAAACCGATGCTAAACAGCCGACGGCCAAGTAGCACGTCCGTTCTGCTTTGCTATTGCCTGATTCATGATAATAATCTGTACGATATTGTGATCTGAGCACATGTCGTTAACGTAATATCTATCAGCTAACACCGGTCTCACGTCCGTTCTGCGCCTGATTAAGATGAAATGCCTTTCCATACAAGCAGGTGGCAGTATCTGAACAGCCAATCAGAATGATCAGATGCACCGAAGGACAGACGAGCACCGACGCTGATTCAAACCGTCGAATTGGCCGACGAGGACCAACTTCAGCCGACGGTGTGGAACACACTGAGAAAACTTAGTCGGCCGACAAACAAAAACTGCCCGAAGGGCTTGGTGTGTTCCTACCTTAAAAGAGTGCTTAAAGTGCATATTGCAGGTTTAACATTTTTTTCGAGATGAATATATAACCTTGTACAAAAATACCATATAAAAAGGTACTGCAGGGTTTAAAAATGTTTTGCGAGACATAAGGGCATTAATTTAATAGATAAAGTGACGGTCTCTGTAAAAAACGCTTTTTTTTTCAGCGTCGCGTCATTTTACGTCACTACAGGGAGATGTTCGCAGAGCTCTGTGTTGATTCAGTGCAGCAGAATATATTGGTATTTAGCAACAGCGGCCGTGAATCAGTGTGTTTTCGGTAGTTTTTGTATTCTATTTATCATCGTAATGGTAAATTATTGTGTATGTGGAGGTTGCACAATCTTCAGCCTGTCAGGACATCGAGTACAGAGGTTTACTAACAAGAAAAACTACGCTGCTATCTTCTGTGCCGGGGTTTGTTTTGTGCAGGTGAAGAGAAGGGACTTCACTTCTGCATGTGCTTCGAAAAACGCGTTCATTTTAGACTGGAGGATTATCATCCTGGCGATATGATGGGAGTTAAACATTGTAATACTTCTGTAAATGATTATAATGAATAAACTTACACACACGATGCTTCTTCACCGTTTTTACTTGAATCAGTTTCAACACTGATAAATACAAATTATGTACACATGCATACAGTCTCACACTTACACAAAACAGTTTTGAATTATGTGCTGGTAATGTAAATACTCCAATTTCATGCATGCCATGTATGTAAACTTATATATACATAAGTTCACACAACTACATAATCACGGCGTCATATACATCTTCACACGATCAGTGAATGGGCACGGAATAAACTCATAACACAGAATTAATGAATAAAGGATAACATGAAACACATACAGTAGCACTATATGTTTGGCCGCCGACGGGAGACATGATCACGGATCCGTCAGAGATGCAGCTCGATGAAGACTTACGGTGCACATTTTAAGTTTTGTGTTTGATTATTACATTTGCTAACTACCAAATCAGTCGTGATGAGAAACGGCTATATCACGTAACGTAAGTGTGGACGGATATTAACGTGTGTGACATACGCTTGATCAAAGTTTATTCGTTTCTGTTATTAGTAATCAGTTACTCCTAGATGACCAATAGCTTTGCTATTGCCTGATTCATGATAATAATCTGTACGATATTGTGATCTGAGCACATGTCGTTAACGTAATATCTATCAGCTAACACCGGTCTCTGTCCTGTTCTCCACTGCTTATCCTCACACAACAGCTCAATTTGTCTCTTTTGACCGTTATTCTGTCTAATTCTCGCCTGTCCCTGCTCTCTTGACCACATAGCAGGCTAATTGTATGGCTGTGATTAGTTATAAGAGGATAAATAAGCATTTACAATTTCCTCAGCGTCCGAACTGTCATTGCGATCCATTGTTTTCCTATAGTTTATATTGATCGCGTTCCCTTCAGTGACGTCACGTCCGATTTGGCATTTTTCAGATGCGGAAGTAAAATTTTCTCACAAAAAACAACTCCAGAAGCCTATGTAGCGTATTTATGCGTGTTTTTTCAAGAAAATCTATTTCATACATTATTTTTCTACACAATGAATCACTAAAGCTCTAACCTGCAATATGCCCTTTAAGCTGTGGTCAAAAACACACAAACACAGTTCTTTAAGCAGTCCAGATTAAAGGTCCTAAATGGTCCTAATCCAACATTTATATAGTCTTTTTGATTGACTAGATTTTACACAGGTCTGTGGCTGGAAACATCTCTTACCTGCATTACAGGTCGCTATGGCCTCTGTGATGTTCGGACAGAACACAGCAAAGTCGAAATGGCAGGGCTAAAACATACAGCATTTCAAAATGAGTCTCTGGGTTACTTTAGAAGAGTGACATGATTAAAAAGCATGAATTGATAACTCACCGCAAGCAGTTTGAGCATGGCGGCACAGTCTCTCTCTCCTGTTGCATTGAATAAGAGAACCCTCACCACCGAACCCCTGCAAACACACAACATTGAACAACAGCACATTTAACAACCATCTGCAGATATGCAATGTTTAAGAACCACTTCAATGCTGAATGTAGGTCAGTGTCATATTAATATAATTAATTTACTATTACAGCATTTAGAATTACCATCAGTTAGATTTTTTTTAGTTCATTGCATTCTTTACCCAGCATTTCTCTCATGATGTGTTGCAATCTCATTAAACCAGTGGACACAGGCTTGCATGCTGCGTGTGGTATGAGCTCCGTCCATGAAATACGTCACAGGGCCGTGTTTTAGAGTCTGATTGCGCCCAGGCCACTCAGTCTCTGCAAGACCTGTCAAAACATCAAATATTGTATATTGACTACAATTTTGAGGCACCAAGACCTTTCCATTTAGAAATCTTGTAACATAGTGGTTAACCCTCTGGGGTACTTTATTTATGGGTCACACTCGGGACCTTCGGGTCAAAAATGACCCGGAGGGCAGGATTAAGATTTTAAAAAATTTGAGCAAAATCAATGAAATATATTTTTGTTCAATAATATTTTTTCTTTTTTGGTGTTTTGAGACATTTTATGAGTTATAATTAATATTAATGCAATAATTATGACAAATTTTTTCCCATTGAATATAATAGAAAATTTATATATATATATATATATATATATATATATATATATATATATATATATATATATATATATATATATATATATATATATATATATTTTTTTTTTTTTTTTTTTTTTTTTTTTTTTTAAAGATGTATTTCATTTTAGAGACAAAAGCAATTTTTTAAATGAGATCGGTGCCATCCGGTGGACACATTGAGCATTTTTATTGTGCAATAGCACATTCTTACCAATATAGTGGATTACAGCTCTCTGTAGAAAGGCTTGTGAATTCTAGTGATTTTTGCACATATTTGCCAATTTTTTTCAGGTTGTTGATTTTAATATATAATAATTGTTCTTACGCATGCGCTCATTTCAAAAACACAGTAACAGTCTTTGGTTTCTCAGTCGATGAAAAGATCCTCTTGGAAATGGTAATTTGAAGTGCCAGTTTTACTTTATAATACAGTCAAACCTGAACATTGCATTAGAAAGAGAACAAATGGAAAGCATTTTGTTACCCATTGTTTTAATTCTAACTTAATAAAAATGCAATTCTTTCAGTCATAACATATTTTTATTAATCTTTCATAATAAACATGTTCATTGAAATAATTTTTTGCAATTCAATGAACAAATTCAATAAACAGTAACTCAAAATTGGCAACATCAAATAATGAACAAAAAACTAAAATAACAATAAAAGTATAATAATTATTATCAAACAATGGAAAATAGAAAAATAAAAAGTTTTAAATACCACAACTATATATTTACATATTATTATGTGCATAGTACAGTATAAAATGCATTGCGGCCTACGGAAAGTCCCAACAATTCACAAAAACCTAACATGTGTGTGCGTGTCTATTTTGCAATCTTGATGGCTTACAGTCTCATGCTTTCATTGCTGTGTGCTTTTTTTGTTACTTAGTGGTTAAATAGTTGATTTTATTTCACACATTTTCCAAAATTAGCTTTTACAGTGACACGTTTATTTGTGTGTTTGTATGTTTATGTGTGTGTAGGTGTGTGTGTGTAAGTGTGTTTGTCTGTTTTGCACTCTTAATGTTTTAGAGATTCACCCCTTCACTGTTGAGTCATTTTTTTATGCATCCTGGCTGATCTGTAGATTGTATGCACAAAAAACTCTGTATTTTCATATTTTTGCCAATTTCCCTTTCATTTCCTATGGGGGTCAATTTTTTTATGACCATTTAAACTTTTCAAATTCTGTCCCCAATTTTTTGGGGTGTTCATATACCAAGTACCAATAAAGTCACCAAGTTTCGGACCATTCCGATGAGGCTACGATTTAACATTTTTTAAATAAAACGCTTCGGGTCATTTTTGGAAATCTTTTCCAGTTCATTTCTTCTTTTCAGTCAGTTCAGGCCAGACAAGAGTAAAAATATGAACATACCAGAGAGCTGCTTTATAGAAGAAACTGGAGTTGTACTTCTAGTTCAAAGACACACTGACACTGTTTTTTCATATTTAATATTGTAAAGCTGCTTGTTTATAATATATTGTATAAAGTTCTAAACTATATAAATAAACGTCACATAACTGGACAGTGCCGAAATGCAGAGCTTGTGCAAACGTATCCACATTGCTATGATCAGATGCATTCTTTACTGCTTTACTCAAGGCTGCTTTTGGTTTAGTTTTTAATTAGGCTGTGCAGTGTGTTTTTACAGACCTTTGATCATTGCAGGACTAGGCTGGAACGCTGGAGCTGGACTCACACCGCTGAACTCTACTAGAGATGACGCAGGATCTGAGGAACAAACAGCTGATTAAAAACACAACAAAAGAGATGTAAACTAATCCCCAAAGAGTCAGAAACACACACCTGTGAGGAAGTGTCTCTGCAGCCATGTTTGTGACAGCTGTAGAGCCAGAGAAGCGTTGCTGCGCTGATGGTGACCAGCCAAACCCAACAGGAGCGAGCCCTCGCTCTCATACTCGTCCAGATCAGGACACACTGACAACGAACACTGAGAGAGAAAAACAGAGAACAATGTCAGCAAATTAACTGCATTCTGAGTTGTGTATCTGCAGTATGTTTGTATTTCTCACCCCAATTTCTTCGGCTCTCTCTTGAAGCACCTTCATCGGCCCGTCAGGCTGTTTGACTGTGAATGCAGGAACCCCCGGCTGCAATAAACACACATTCACTGAACACCTTCAAACACACTCAGTTTTTACAGTTAAAAAGCACAAATATTCACCTTAAAAATCCCTCCTTTCTGCCAGGCAATTTTCTCAATGCTGTCTCCCAGTATGCTGGTGTGATCTATGCCCAGAGAGGAGATACCACACACCCAGGGACGCCTAGGATACACAAGATACATTTCAAGAACTTTAAAGTGAAGCGTGTCATTTCTTGTAAATATTTAAAGTGCCCCTATTATGTTATTTTAAAGGCTCCTAATTTTGTTTGAAATTAGATTCAAATCGCATTTTTGGAAATCTGTTTCAGTCTGACTGCTCTGATCTGATCTCACATGGTTTATGTGACTTTCTCACACCACATAAAACATAAATGTCAGACGCCGTTATAGGAAACATGCTGAAAGCCACTGTGGAAACAAGCTTGTGTTGTTGCAAAGTGTTGGATAAACAGAAAATGACAATATAAGGGACTCCTCCATGTTGCGGTTGCTGTTGTTGTTTTTGGCATATACCTACCAATGCAACAACATTCCCATAGAAACCAATGCAATATATCCCAGAAATCAAAAGAGTGGCATGGACACGCAAATTGGATCTGAACAGCTGAGATACACAATGTGGACAGTCAATAATTTTAGCTCAGATACACAAATAATCAGATTTGGACTGACAGTGTGAACGTAGCCTTAGAGACTAAGATAATATTAAATAGTGGGCGAGATGATTTTATAAATAAGGACCACTGATTGGTTCATTTTGTCAGTCAGGATCATGGATAAAGATAATGAGGATACACTAAACTTTTGAAGAATGCAAATCAATGATTGGTTGATTTGAGAGAAATGTGTCATGCTTAAACTATGAAACCAGGCGAATGAAGATGAAACAGCTGAAACTAGGCTAAAGCGGCACAAAGAGAGAATTAGACACGCTACACTGAAGCATATGGGAGGGAGATCAGAAAACACTACTCTGGTACCTAATGATATTGGTGCAGTCATACGCTCCACCAATCCCCACCTCAATGACAGCCAAATCAACCTGAGCAAGAAGAGAAATAGAGAATTTAGCTCAATTAATAATCAGTATCTATAATAAAGGACAACTAGCATGATTTAATGTTACTCACCTTCTCTTGCAGAAAGACATGGAAGGCCAGAATTGTTAGAAAGCGAAAATAAGCAGGCATGCTGCCACCATTGGCATCCTGAAAGGTCAAACAACTTATTTAACTTTTGCACTTTTAGAAATCACTCATACTATTGCTCTGCTTTGCCATTTATGGAAGATACATGGATGTAAATGTTCAAAGATGCATTTAGGTTCAAGTGTCTGAACAAACGGCACTGTTTCCTTCCTCACATGATTGACATGCTGTTGTGATTTTACAATTACATGACCAGACGCCTCACATTTACACTTAACACAATTAACATGGTACAGACACAAACCCAGAGGAGCAGTCAGCAGGAAACACGCAATCCTTTCAGAGGAATAATAGCTTTAGAGCTCAATATGTAGAGAAACCAACCAGATCACTGTATAAAGCTATTACTAAGTACAAAAATGAATATATTAATCTTCTTCAGAGGTAAAAAGCTCAGATATTTGTACATTTTCACTCAAAGCAGTGAATAAAAGAATTTAAAGGGTTCACATTCCTATTATTTTGTATAATTTCTTGCACCAAAAACCCTATTTTTCATGGCTATTTCCCACTCTTTCTCAGCGCCAGAACCAAACAGACTCCTTTTCACATATGCAAATGCAAATATTTATATATGTAAATCACAATTGAGATCAGCTAATCTTTACCTATCAGTATATAATCACACTCTCATCATGTTAAAGGGTAAGTTCACCCAAAATTAAAATTCTGTCATTAATTACTCGCCCTCATGTCGTTTCATACCTATAAGACCTTCATTCATCTTCAGAACACAAATTAAGATATTTTTGACAAAATCCGATGGCTCAGTGAGGCCTCCATTGACAGCAAGATAATTAACACTTTCATATGCCTAGAAAGGTACTAAAGACATTTTTAAAACAGTTCATGTGACTACAGTGATTCAACCTTAATGTTACGAAGTGACGAGAATACTTTTTGTGCGCCAAAAAACAAATTAATGACCACAATATCTAGTGATGGGTGATTTCAAAACACTGCTTCATGAAGCTTCAAAGCTTTACGAATCCTTTGTTTCAAATCAGTGGTTCAGAGCGTGCATCAAACTGCCAAAGTCATGCCCCCCAGTGGTGAACCATTGAAAATTTTAAACACTTTATGACATGATGAAGCCTTGTTTACTGAAATCACATGACTTTGGCAGTTTGATGCACGCTCTGAACCACTGATTCTAAACAAAAGATTCGTAAAGCTTCAAAGCTTCAAGAAGCAGTGAACCATCACTAGATATCGTTGAATAAAGCAGTTATTTTGCTTTTTGGTGCACAAAACATATTCTCGTCGCTTCATAACATTAAGGTTGAACCACTGTAGTCACATGAACTGTTTTAAATATGTCTTTAGTAGCTTTCTGGGCATGTGGAAGTGTTAATTATCTTGCCGTCAATGCAGGTCTCACTGAGCCATCGGATTTCATCAAATATATCTTAATTTGTGTTCTGAAGATGAACGAAGGTTTTACGGGTGTGGAATGACATGAGGGCGAGTAATTAATGACAGAATTTTCATTTTTGAGTGAACTAACCCTTTAATGTGTTCAGGGTTGTGTCATAACCATTGTGATTTATGACTTATGATGTTTTTACCATTAGTTCTCATAAATGGTCTGGTGTATAAATGTAGACTGTGTACTTGGGAAGGAGTTTGAGTTGTGAAAGTCTAAATTGCATAGTGACTTTTTTTAAAAAATAAATAAATAAATAAATAACATCCAACTCACCTTTGTCTCCTCCAGTCGCCTGTACACCTGCCAGAAGTATTTGGTGAAAAGCTCTTTTCCTATTGGCTGCCCATTGATTCTGATTCGCTCTCTTACTTGCACCAGATGAGGTGAACTAAAAATCAAGAAAACATACAAAACAACCAATTCACAAAAGATAACACATAAAACGTAAGGGCTTTACTACAGTGTTTGTTTAAACCCTATATAACCCTCTGAAGTCTTACTGTGAACAATGGTCAGTGATTATGTAAATCATTAAGCCTGAGATAAAATTCAACTAAACAAAACTTAGGACAGACTGATTACATCATTTACAAGGTAATACTGACCCAACACATAGCTTTACTGTTTACTCTGAGAACTGGTTTATTTCAGTGAACGATCAAGCAAAGTTCAGCGTGAACTTATATGTATGTGCATGCATGAATGAATGAAGAGTTACACAACACTTACTCTGATTTAAAAAACCTACCGCTCCCACAATCACCACAGAATGACTATAAACACACTTTAGCTCCAAACACTGAATTATTTTGACTGGTTATAATACCTGTAGAATCCAGTGCGGAAGCCATAGTTTCTCAAAATCTGTTCTGTAAAGGCACATGTTGAACCCTGAGAAAAATAAAATAATTTTAGCATTTCATTAAACTTTCGTAACTTCATTCAGTGGTTAATCCCTCATTTAACTGGTTTACCTTTCCTTTTGTTCCAGTTACGTGAATAATATTGAGACGATCAAGTTCTTCTACCTGAACACACAGAACACATCAGTTGAATGGTTGATATTTGAACATGATTCAACAAGTCAAGAAGAGAAGGAACTTGGCTTCACAATGAATTGCAGAGTTGAGTTGCTGATGTTTCATCACACTTAGGCATATATTGACTATTTATGATGATTTAAATGGGTTTTATAATAGTTTTACAATTATAACAGTTATATAGTCTCAATCAGTTGTAATTAGGGGTCAAGCACCGAAGGTTCAGAGGCACCCATTGAACCTGTTGGCGTTCTTCTTCTGCTCTGCCCACAGAACCGCTTGCTTTGGCACACTGATAGAGGCCAGTCTGAACTGTCACCATAGTAAATTTGATATATTCCATCATGAAAATTTTCCCGCCATTTTTAATTTTCCGAAAAACCTACTTTTTCCAAACTCCTCATAGGCCGTTGCTTAGTTCTTCATGAAAATTGAACCAGATCATCTTCTGAACATGTCAAGAAGTTGTGGAATTCAAGTCTATTTGTCAAACCATTTTAAAAAAAAACACGCAAACGTATTTTACGTAACGCTTGCGAAAATAGACAAAGTTTTATCATATTCTGACCAAACTTGGTCCATGTCATTACTAGCATGCCCTGAGGTTACATGCTGCATTTCGGCACAGCACCACCTACTGGTCTGAAATAAGAAACAATTACATTTTTACTCATAACTTCTGAACATTTTGTCAAAAAAAATCATTAAAAAGTGGTCTCATTAGATTAGAGGCGTTGAATAATATCCAATTTTCCCATATCGGCCATTTTGGCCATCAGCCATTTTGAATTTTGTAGTAAAATGCTGCATTTTACAAACGCATGAACATATCATTACGAAACTCGGTGTGGGTCATCGGCAAGATGCACTGAATGAGTCTGAGAAGATTCGGGCCAAAAAATATTTACATGCTTATAACTTTGGATGTTCATAAATATCTACAACTCCAAATCAAAATGAGATATTTTCATTAAATTCGACACGCTTATGTATGGGGGCACTCTGAGAACACACAAAAAAGCTGTGGGACTATAATTGAACAAAACATGAACTACACTCTAACCTACAGTATTATTGGTCTGATTGACTTCAAAATTAACATGCAGTGTCTTTGTCTCAGTTGCTATCATAGTCCATTATGACAATGTTGGTCTGCTGCTAGCTTCCTTGTTTGCTTCTGTTGTGCTTGGTCCCTTAATTGCTGCTTGCAGCTATATTTTATAGTAGTTTTACAATTTTGAAACTTTTGTTTTTATGTTACAAAACATGAAGCTGTTTTTGCACTGTTATGTCAGACTAATTTGCTATTAATCTGATCTTTCATTTGGTCTGTCAAGTTGCAAATAAAAATAAAAGAATTAAACAAAATTAAGTACCTTTTATATGCATTTAATTTACTGGATTATCCGAAAATAGGCTTTACCACATGGTTACTTAATATACAAAAACATACAAAGGGCTAACACAATTACATTATAGAAATCTAATATAAGCATATGCTGAAATTGAATGAATACTTTTTATACAATATTTACTTAATTTACTAAAAAACATTTAAAAACGGAATATGTATATTATCCATTCACTACGCTCTCAAACACATCTACTAATCGGTTAAAGAGGAATGGTTATTTGCCAAGACTGATACCAATAAAGGCAAAATTTTGGTCATACCGTCTGCCCCAATTACGAGTAATGTTAGTGTAGTGCAGCTGAGGTTTGACACCTTGAGTCCTGCCCGCTGAAGAAAGCCTCGCATGGCCTGCAGCTGGAGCTGAGGATGACCTCTCTCTCTCTTCACCTGCTCCAGAGCACTGGCGTTGGTCTGGAGAGTGTTGAGGGTGCACACAGCATCCTGAAAGACATCCATCATGCTACAGCTGGATCTCAAAGACTTCATGCCATCTCAAACACCAACCCATGGAGCAAGACACGAGGTTTACATCCAATACAGATTTATGACTCGCAATACATATGCAGGAATTAAATATTCAGAGAATAGCCAGATATCCATGAGGAGGTCTAGTCTCTACAAACTGAGAATTTACTGCAGCTTTACTAACAGCACTGAACTTCTGAACTCTTTCATAATATTTAGTCAATGTTTAGCCAGAATATCTGGTACTACAATCATATTACAACTGACAAATGAAAACTAAATTTGTGATATATTGCTGAATGTTATGGTTGGTTGGTGAACATGTTCAGATGAATCATATGAGCAACTGGCATATATATAATCACATATTATAATATTCACATATTCACTTAATGAAACATCCCCCTCCTGTGAATGATCTAGTCCTTATATATAACACACTACCAGTCGAGAGTTTGGAAACTACTATTTTTAATGTTTTTGAACGAAGTCTCTTATGCTCATTAAGGCTTCATTTATTTCATAATAAATACAGAAAAAACAATAATATTGTGAAATGTTATTACAATTTAAAATGTATGGTTTTCTATTTTAATATACTATAAAATATAATTTATTCCTGTGATCAAAGCTGAATTTTCAACATCATTACTCCAGTCATCAGTGTCACATGATCCTTCAGAAATCATTGGAATATGCTGATTTAATACTCAGTTATTATCATTGTTGAAAACAGTTGTGCTTCTTAATATTTTTTGGAACCTGTGATATTTTTTTCAGGATTCTTTGATGAATAAAAGGTTAAAAAGAACAGCATTTATTCAAAATATAAATCTAGCAGCACAACTGTTTCCAACATTAATAATAAATCAACATATTAGAATGATTTCTGAAGGATCATGTGACACTGAAGACTGGAGTAATGATGCTGACAATACAGCTTTGCATCACAGAAATATATATTATATATATATATATATATATATATATATATATATATATATATATATATATATATATATATATATATATATATATATGCATTTCCCCTGTATTTCTTACATTTTTCCCACCTTATTCAACAAGTACTGCACTGTCTAATAATATCAGATTTGCCATTTACTGTATTACTATTACTGTCATCTAATTCTTTATTGAATATAAATAACACACATACAGCTCAATTATGAATGAAATGATATCTTCACACACATGTATTTAATCCTCAGTTATGGCTGCCTGAGCACATGGCCTGAAAGTATGCAGAATATATGGCAAGCTGTTTTGACAACTATTGCTTAAACTAACTAGTACCTATTTTTATGTTACTAGTACTTATTAGTAACTAGTAAATAATCCAAATGTAATTATTAATCACACATTAGAAGTACCAATTCATTTTCTATCATCCAAATAGTGTCAAGTTTCGATTTCTTTGTTACTGGTAAAAACTTGCATTTTGTAACCAGTAGGGGTGTGACGAGACTAAAGTGTGACGAGATTTCTCGTCGAGGCGAAAAGTAGTCTCGTGATGTTGCCATGACAGAGTGTTAGGATGATTAGGAAAGAATATGCCACCGCTATATTTACATTACGCCTCAACTGTCTTTTTGCTTTGTGTTAAATAAAAAAACATTTAATTCAGTTGTATAACGGTCGCCGCCGCTCCATATTTAAAGAGTACGCGCGATCGCTGAAAGTGAAAGTAAACGCGCGCATTCAAACGTGATTTCAATACCCCGCATTTTCAAAGCGGCTCCCTGATGCATGCAAATATCTCTCGATTTGAAAGCTATTTTAGGCTGGGCAGTGTAGTTGTAACCATCTCTGTATCAAAGAAAAAGTTGGTTTTATTTGACCTTTAAATATAGAGAATGTGGTTGCACTTATTGTAAAGTGTTACTATAAAAACGAATAACAGTTTTCTCTTAATCTTATTAAGCACAAACAGTAAGGTTTCATTTGTTAACATTAGTTAATGCACTGTTAACTATCATATTCTTACAATGAATGACTATTTTTATTAACTAACATTCCGGTAAACAAAGATTAATAAATACTGTAGCAAATATATTGCTCATTGTTAGTTGATGTTGGTTAATACGTTAATGTTAATAAATGAGACCTTATTGTAGTGTAAGTGTATTACCATTTTTATTTATACTGTTTTTATGATCAGTTTGTGGAAAGGAGTTCAGTTAGGAGGTCAAAAGTTGTAGAAGTTCATAAATCATGTACAGTAAGGTCTGAAGAGACTGAAATCATACAGAAGAGAAGTCAGTCAGATGAGTTTGTTGCAAAACCTTTTACAGTACTTGAGTATTGTTGTCTTTTACTACATTTGATAATTCATACTCAGAAAGTAGAACTGAATGACATTCATTATAAGATGATTAGTTAAAACATTTAAAATACACCTGCAGAATATGTATTTCACCATTGAGGATTTCTTAAAAATAGTGTGTAAAAATCTTGTCTCGTCTCGTGAACTCAATCTCGAGTCTCGTCTCACCCCCTAGTAACCAGCAACCGTTACTTCCAAACAGTAACACGTTTCTATTTTTTTGTTACTGGTAAAAACTTGCATTTTGTAACCAGTAAACGTTACTTCCAAATAGTAACACATTTTTATTTTTTTGTTACTGGTAAAAACTTGCATTTTGTAACCAGTAACCGTTACTTCCAAATAGTGACACGTTTCTATTTCTTTGTTACCGGTAAAAACTTGCATTTTGTAACCAGTAATGTTACCTCCAAACAGTGACACGTTTCTATTTCTTTGTCACTGATAACAATTTGAATTTCGTAACAGGTAACGTTAACCGTAACTACTAGGAAAATCACTAGAAGCAAATAAATAAGTAGTATCTCATAAATAAGTGCTAATAACATTAAATTATTTATGGATGAAAGTTAAACGGCTTGCCATAAGAACTCAATGGAGTGCACATGATACTCTTACCACGCGCACAGTACGCAGGAAACAAATTGCCGCTCTTTGATTTTAAACTCTAACGGCTGATGTAACAACTGTCACGGATGAATCAGCCGCGTGCGCTGGATTTACAGAATTATTTTATATGAGCCAAAACAAAACTTCCAGCCTAAACCTTCCAGGTAAAAACAAAGTTCACAAACTTACCATTAATTGTAAATTATTTCCATAGATACGCATAACATTCAGACAAGAGCGTTCAAATGCTTTACCTGATAGTCCATTCTTCGGAACCGCGGAGCAGCTTTTGTGCTGGAGAACCTCAATGACAGTTCGGCAAAGTTGGTCCAGTGTCGGTTACGCGCCGAGACTTCGGTACACGCGCGTAAACGCTCCAGCACGCGGAACAGGCGCATGGTGACTCGTAGAGTGCAGGAAGCAGCACCAAATTTGGGGAGTTTTCCTGTCAATATGGAACTCCGTGTCATACCACGCCTCCTTTCCGTTTACCATACAGATTTCACTACTGTTTATTGTTATTGTCAGTGCGAATGACAGCAATTTGGTGCAATTCGGATAAATAGATAAGAATTAAATGATGATTTGTGATTCGAGGAAGGCGGTTTGCAAAGTAAAGAGGCTGCAAAAGCGGACAGCTAATCAGCACAACATTTCCAGTTCGCTGTCGATTAAGACATCCTGTTTTAACCAGGTTGCGTGTTCGAAATCTCAGAGAAATATGTCGCGCTGCACAGCTGCATCTTTAAAAAACTGGATTTCCCTGGTTTGCCATGCAGTGCTACTAAAGCGCTTCTCACGTGTCAGCTGTCTTCAAGAGCAGAAGAGCACACATAGTACTGCGCATGCGTATTCTCACTTTTAACACGGTACCGCCGCCTACTGGACAAACAACATGAGAGTGTAAATCAGCTCAGATTTTAGGGTTTAGTTAGCTTTATAGTTTATTTATTATTAATTTTTTTTATTTATTTATTTACATTTAATTAATTAATTAATTTAGTTAATCAACAATATGATCATTAAAGTAATTTAAAAAGCATATAGTGGAAGAAAATGTTTCATGCATGTTACATTATTTTTTTTTTTAAATTTAATTAAAAATAATAAAAATATATTTTAGATTTTTTTGTGAGATAAAAAGTTTGTTAAATTAACATTTACATTAATTAAAGGGTTAGTTCACCCAAAAATTAAAATTATGTAATTTATTACTCACCCTCATGTTGTTTCTCACCCGTAAGACCTTCGTTCATCTTTGGAACACAAATTACGATATCTTTTTATGAAATCCGATGGCTCAGTGAGCCTATTGCCAGCAATGTCCAGAAAGGTACTAAAGACATATTTAAAACGGTTCATGTCACTACAGTGATATATAATAATATTATTATAAATATTATAAATACATAATATTATAAAGCAATGAGAAAACCTTGTGAGCCTAAAAACAAAAATAAAATAATGACTTTTCAACAATATCTAGTGATGGGCGTTTTCAAAACACTGCTTCGAAGCTTTACGAATCTTTTGTTTCAAATCAGTGGTTCGAATCGCGTAAATGAAGCCTCGTTTACTGAAATCACATGACTTTGGAACTCCGAACCACTGATTCAAAACAAAAGATTTGTAAAGCTTCGAAGCAGTGTTTTGAAATCAATAAATATTGTTGAAAAGTCGTTATTTTGTTTTTAGGCTCACAAACAGTATTCTCGTCGCTTTATAATATTAAGATTTACTGTAGTCACGTGAACTGTTTTAAATAGGTCTTTAGTAGCTTTCTTAAAGTTTTAATTATCTTGCTGGAAATAGAGGCCTCACTGAGCCATCGAATTTCATCAAAAATATCTTAAACGTCTTACGGGTGGTGAACGACATGAGGGTGAGTAATAAATTACGTTATTTTCATTTTTGGGTGAACTAACACTTTAATATCCACAATCAGGAAGCAAAGTGTTGTACTCTCTCGCAATTTTGATAAATGGCCAGTAGATGTCGCAACAAGACAGTGGATGATTCTCTGATGATGAATCAAGGCAGTTATTGAAGAGCCACATTATGATTGACTGTCGTATTCACCACATAAATACATAATTTATTTCGAAAGATTCATATTCAAAAAAATGTATAACTGTGTAATTATTTCAAAAACGTTTTTGACGTGTGGTAAAACATTTAGGGGGTGGTGTGGCAATGCTGGTAAATGGAAAGTCCTCGGCTCGATCCTAGAGGTTAACCCTACCCACTTACTTATTGCTCCACTGTGACCCATGGGTTAACAGAGCAGACGTGCGTTTGCGTACATCCCATTATCAGTGCAGGACAGCTGGATCGTCCAACGCACGACAGTGAGGTGAAATTCCTGAGAAAAGCCACATATCAGGAGATGATCAAAGTAACTACTAACAGCTCCTTATTAAAGTTGTCCAACCATGTGATGACATTTAGTCCGGTGTCTTTTTGCTTCATTACGTGCTAAATCCATTCCCGTGATGAGAATCCGTCGATTAGCCTGCTGAGATGGAAAATATGCGAATCTCAGCTCTGTTTATCTTTTTGAAAGTGGCCTATGCCGTGATAGTGAGCAATTTAAATAATGAGCAGCCATTCTCCTGTTCATCTGCGTGCAAACACGGTTTATCTCAGCGGAACATGTGAGTGAAGCGATTACGACGAGACTAGATGTCAAGGATTTGGTCAGAGAGGTGCAAGAAATGAGAATGTTACCCCTGCTAACAGGGAACAACAGGTTTGCAGAACTTTAGTGAAGATTTTCTCCTGAACAAACATTATTCCAGGAGCGAGTTCGTTTAAAGTTAAGTTAGAAAGTTTGCACAAAAACATTGTTTCATGAGAAACGTTTACAGTGGGTGAAGAAATGAGTCATTCCAAGAAACCAGTACGATTGGAGTCCTTCTGACCTTTTTCAGTCTGTTGGGTCAACAAAATATATTTTTAAAAGCTTTTTGTATTAATTATAATGTCTCCTTTGGTAATGTTTAAAAACATGACATACATTGTTTCTTCATATTAGAAGTTATTATTCTTTCTTTTTTTTCAGTTGACACCAATTATTTTGTCACGTCCCTCGAGGCCTTCTATGTTCTTGGGATATGAATAATAAAATGAGAGAAAAGTTCATTCATTTTACCATTAATATCATAAATATCCATCTGTGCTTTTTTGTTGGTAATGTTTTTTCTAAGTAAATTCATGATTATTCATTAAAACCACATTATTTAGTTCCTTACCTCAGTAACCCCTCAACCCTGTTACACAAACCATTATCCCCCTATAATAAATCGAACTGATACCTTTTTTTTTTAATTATTATTATTATTAACCAATTAGTAATGTACAAACAACATGGCATTATTAACACATAGTTGCATTACAATTTACAGAACAGGTGCATGAGAGAATACAATATAACAGATAAAAGCAAAATAATAGTAAAATAAATAATTAAATAAAATCTGATAAAGGGGGCTAGGGTTTTTCTTTTAAATCATATTCTTCTATAGTGGAAAAAAGCTTTATTGCATTTTTCTTTTTCATCACTTTGAGGGCTTTACTCATTATGAAATACATAAAACATTGGTTTCACCTTCAAGTACTTAGATTTGTGTATATAAAATTTTCCCAGCATAAGAATGTTAACCAGGAAGTCATCTTTGTTACTGTTCATTATAAGTCCGTAGGTGATGTAATAAACTGATACTTATGTGACATCATTAATACATCATAGAAGTCTGACATCATAGAAGTCTTCTGAACAACATTGTGAGCAAACACAGGCAAGTTAGCACCTTCTTTAATAATTATAACTAAATTATGTTGTGAAATTGTGTTTGTCAAGCTTAACGACTCAACCAATTAAAGATAGAAAACTATTCAAATTAAACACATTGATGTCCTAAAACACGAAACAAACAGTTTGTGCGAGAAACCAAACAGTATTTATATTATTTTTTTACCTCTAAAACACCACTATGTCCAACTGCGTTCAGCATTCGGTTGGTAAGGTCTGATCGCGCTCTGACAACTGAAGTGATGTCTCACACTCATTGAAGTATAAGCGTGAGACATCACTTCTGTTGTCAGAGCGCAATCAGACCTCACTAACCGAGTGCTGAACGCAGTTGGACATAGTGGTGTTTTAGAGGTAAAAAATGATATAAATACTGTTCGGTTTCTCACACAAACCGATTGTTTCGTGTCTTAGCACATCAATGTGTCACAAGCCGCAGGGTTTAATTTGAATTTGTCTATGCAAGTTTTTTCTACTCTTATTGATAAAGTTCCCATTCACTTGCATTATAACACTGACATACGGCAACGGTTGGAGTTAAAAACCATAATTTGTGTTCTACTGAAGAAACAAAGTCACCTACATCTTGGATGCGCTGGGGGTAAGCAGATAAACATAAAATTTTCATTTTTGGGTGAACTATTCCTTTAAGCCTTTGATAAAAAATGATGAGGTTGCTGTCACAAAAAGTGCCCATTTCAGGCTTTAGTATAGCAAAAGTGTGAGATTTTATGTAACTTTTATATTTGCAATTACTGAATTAGTGTGAGGGACATCTGATTAATAGGAAAGTGTTGATTTTATCACAAATACATTTTATAATAATATTCAGAGAGCTCTTATAGTGTCCATAACTTAAAATAATGACCAATAATAAGAGGGATTTGATGCCTGAAATGGGAAAATATGTTTTTCTGGAAGTTAAATATGTCATTAATGTTGTGGGGTGTTCAGAAAAGTAATACATTTTGGTAAAAAATCCAAATCGTACCGGTTTCGTGGAATGACTCAAATACATTTTCAAACAGGCTATTGCTGTGGTGTTTTTGCAACATGGAAAACTGTATTGTCCTGAATGAAAATCGTTTTACATCACATTCCTTCTGTTTATACCATAGCAGAAAATGGTCAGTTATAAACTCCACATATCTTGCAGAAGTCATTTGACATATTCCAGGCAGCCCGGAAGCCCTTGAAAACATCACAGTCTTGTTGGAACCATCCAGAATTACATCCATCTGGACCATCCATTACAGCACAGCATTCGTCAACTATTTAAAAATGAGTCTTCACGTATTTCTAAACCCATTGTAAACGTTTCTCTTTGTGAGTTTTGGTTAGAAGTGGCTAAAATGCAAATTTATGCCCAACTGCCAGCCTACATGGAGAGGTTATTGAAACTCCAGAGACACCAGCAGCTTCAAATACCTGTTTGCTACTCAATAGTGGCTTTTTACAGCTGCCCTTTTAATATAATTAATTTGTTTGACAGAAACGTCCCTTAAAGGGATAGTTCACCCAAAAATGAAAATTATCACTCAGTCCTCAAGACATTTATATGACTATCTTCTTTCAGACTAACACAATCAGAGTTATATTTAAAAATATCCTGGCTCTTCCAAGCTTTATAATGGTAGTGAATGGACTCATGATTTTGAAGTCCAAAAAAAGTGCATCCATTCATCCATCATAAAAGAAATCCATACAGCTCCAGTGGGCCTTCAGAATCGAAGCGATGGGTTTTTTTAGGAAAAATACTGGTGTAAAGTATTTGAGTAAATGTAATTAATAACTGTACTTAAGTATCTTTAAGGCTACTTTGTAGTTGTACCAAGTATCAAAGATATTAGCAACTTTTACTCTCTACTTGATTACATTTTTGAACAAGTAAATGTACTTTTTACTCCAATACATTTGTGATGAGCAAAGCAATTACACATTACATTTTGCATGGCACCTAACTTTTTCTGCAGCAGTTTGTTTCTAATAAAGAAGCGATATCGCCATCTAAGGCCATTGAAGGTACTATATCTTGTGCGTTTTGACTTTACTCACCCAAACTTGTCAACAAAATAACTAATGCGAGCGCATTAGCAGGTAAGTTTGATTTAGTAGATGAGGACATGATTGCAGCCGGTGATGAGGCCGAAACCAGCACATCCAGTGCAAGCTGACTTTGACTTAATTTTACTTAATATTATTTTAATTGATCTGTTATATTTAAGACCATTTTGAAGGATATTGGTTTACTTATGGCCTTTTTGTGCTCTTGAACTTAACCGAGACTTGAGAGTTTGTAGACATTTAAGAGGCTGTTGTGTCGACCTTGATTTAGTGCAATGTCGAGGTGTTCAGTTTTATTTTGATTTTAGGAAGTAAATGTGATTATCCTCTTCATGAATGTATTGTTTTTCACTGAATGTTTCTTGTGTCAGGGACTAGTGCATCTTTGAGCCTACATTCAGTATGAGTAAAATACTTAAGTACTCTTAAAATCAGATACTCTATCCCTTGGTTTCACAGACAAGGCTTAAGCTAGTCCCAGACTAAAATGCATGTTTGAGCTGTTTTAAAATTAAAGCAACTTGTACTGACATAATTTAAAATATGTCAGTGCCATTGTTTTGACTCAAGATGAACACCTGTAATGTTTTTTTCTAGTGTATGTTTATAAAAGCAACTTAAATACCCTAATTGAAGGCCTAATCCTGACTTAGGCCAAGCTCTGTCTGTGAAACCGGGCCTAACTTTTATTCAAGTCGTATATAGGAATTGGTGATTTGTAACTTGTAATCGAGTAATTTTTGCTGTAAGGTATCTGTACTTTTATTCAAGTATGGTTTTCAGGTACTCTTTACATCTCTGATATTCATATTTAAATCTTAAAATAACTAGCTTCCAGCAGATGACCTGTAAATCGACTTGCGCCAAATGAGTAACTTCTGAAGCAACGCATGATGTAGGATGTAGTATCGTAAGCTCAGACACCTCTCGCGGTTCAAACAAATGAGGCTGGACAACAGACTCAAGCTCCTCTTCTCTCATTTCTCTTTAAAAATTCTCATTTTAGACTTCTAATTCGTGACCAGTGTGTTGTTTGCTCTATCCTCTGCATTTCCGCGTTCTTCAAAATGTCATGCGTCAAGTCAGAGGTTACTCTTTTGCGGTAAATCGATTTGCCATTTGCTTGAAGCTAGTTATTTTAGTTTATAAAGTTTTAAATATGGATATTTTTCTTACAAAAACCCACCGCTTTCCTTCAGAAGGCCTTTATTAACCCACTGGAGTATGGATTAAGATCGATGGATTCACTTTTTTGGACTTCAAAATCTTTGAAGACCCTTTCACTCCCATTAGAAAGCTTGGAAGAGCCAGGATATTAAAGTAAAGCATGGGATGATTATCATTTTATCAATTATCATTATCATTTTATCTTATGTGCTCTAAATCTTTTGACTGTTCATAAACAATCTCTATTCAGTTTTCGCAAAATATGTTGTTTTCATGTCTTTTGCAAGATATTGAACCATTTCATGCTTTTCATCTTCAGAAAGATCTTACTTCCTTCCCATACTGCATGAGAAGAACTGTGACTTGCTTAATAATGTGGAACAACCTCTTTAAGTAGGTTTTCCATTTACCTAAGAAGACCTGGTAAACTACTTAAACCTGTCTGAGATTGATAGCGGTTATCTAAAAAGATATGAGAACTAAAACAAAGACTTTCTTTGAAAAACTCAAATCTGAATGTGTATTGTACTGAAATTCTACTGATATCTCACTTGCATAATAATTTGGAACACAGTCTATCTTTGTTAGGTGGGATGTGGGATTCAGACAGGTAAGGAAGGAGGGAGATCATTCCAGATCTGAAGGTCAGAGATTACAAGGACTAGAACACAACGTCTCTGGGCTTTTATCCAGATTAGACCCAGATTCCTGTTTCAGGTTCTGTTACATATCCACTTTGGCCTGCAGCACCTCAAGGTTTATTTTTTTTCTGTAGGTGATAAGTGTGTTTTAAACTGCATTTAGAGAATTATTGGTAATTTTTAAACTTATCAATTCAAATCAATTTTAAATTTACAACGAATAGGCCATCATACAAGTCTCCTTATAGGCTATGTGTAGTGAACAATATTCTTATTCAAATAAAAGCTCATTTGAATGAATCACACCATGAGAATGAGTTTTAATAATTGCTTTAATTTGCCCATCGCCTCACAGAGCTACAGGGTGATTCCCTTTTACAGAACAGTGATCAACTGTTAATCTCATTATTGCCTGTAGCGTCATCGGTATAATCAGAGAGTAAGACAGCTTCCAGAAGAGAACAGAAGGGCAATAAATACATCTCAACAGGTTTAAAATAAAAACAGCGATGCATCTAAAAAGAAATGATTTATGAAATCGTCATCTTGCATATGCATCTCGCTAAAACAGTTCAGTCCTTGAAAATGCACAGGCAGTTTGATACAATCAAAAGAAATGGAAGACATTATTGATGACGAGATAGTATGTACAAACACTGACTTGTGTCTATATATATTCAAGTTTTAACGATATAAACATTCTATACCGGATTCGCTGACTGAAATATCCTCGTGCTGAACGTAAAAGAAAATGATCTGTCTTAATGGCAGCATTTAAGTTCTCAAACACACACAAAAAACAAAGAAATTCGCGTATTGCTGTCACTTTGGTGCAGCTGTTCCACATTAAATCTCATTATTAAGTCCTTACACTTCTCATCTCAGTATAAAAGATGTCTCTATCTACAGCATTACTTCTTAAAAAAAAAAAAGTACAATAAAAATATCCAGATAATAAAATCAACATAAATCAACTGCTTCATAGTAAATACATAGAACGCAATCACATTGAAAGTGTCCGCCCTGTTATAGATCGTCATTTACGAAGAAAGAAACAGATCTTCAGTTCACAAAAGGGCCGAAGGAATTTCGTAGCCAGAACAGAAGAACGTTGAAGAGGCATTCCCGCGCGGCGGTCACTCTTCTGGTCAAGTGACATCCGTAACGCACTGCATAGAGAAATGCTTCACTCAAACAAGTGCCTGGCACCTACAGTCCATTTTAAGAGGTAGAACTAGGAAATTATATTCATATCGAGTGTTTCCCACTTTTTTTTAAGTGTCTTCTTAAGTACAGGAACGATTTAAGTAGGCGAATTGTGTCATTAAAACGGCAGTTTCCCTTATTGGGATAGTTAACGCCCACAATTGTGGTACATAATATAACGCTTAAATAGGCTTCTAAAAGACTCAAAACGGAAAACGCAAAGTATCACTAATACTAATTTGTTCAATTAAATTTTTTTTTAAATTTGATCTAATGTGCTCATTTGAATGAAGTGCAGTTATTTGGCCAAAGTAAAAACTCAAACTGCAAATTTATTTTATACAATTGGATTCTAAATGATTAAGATTATGTCATCATTCTGTTTAATAAAATATTATGGTTATAAAAATGATCTGAATTCATTGGAACAAAAAAAATCAGTCTGGACCCAGAACCTAAAACTAAATCCATAGCAAAAATACTTCCTTCTCCTCAACCTTCCAACAGTAGGCTAAAGCTACCAAAACGTCATTGAGCTGTTAAAAAATAAAATAAAATTTGACTCTTTGGTAAAGAGTTTTGTGTTTGTGCAATTGGTTGTAGTGTTAAAATAAAACATGTCTACTAGTTTGGACTTTGAAAAGAAACATGCAGCAAAGTTTTTCATTTTTTTGTTTAGCTGAATGACTAAACCATCATCTGGACCTAAACGTGTGTATGAAAGTGTTTTCAGGAGTGCTTAAAGGGATGTTTCAGAGGATGTTTTCCAGAAGAATTTGTTGTCGTCGGAGTCCAAATCGATTCTGATCTGAGGCACCATCTTCTTAAAAGGGTTTAAATCCTGACTAGGTGAAAGCAAAAGTAAGAGCTGTTAGATATTTCTAAATATTTAGCCTTACATACATAAGCATATGAATTCATAGACATGCATAATGTATTATACTAATTGACTGTTTTAAGGCCACAGTTAAAAGGATAGTTCACCCAAAAATCATTTACTCATAGTCAAGTTGTTCCAAACCTGTATAAATTTCTTTGTTCTGTTGAACACAAAGGAAAACATTTTCTTCTGGGCCACCATTGACTTCCATAGTATTTTTTTTCCTACTATGGAAGTCAATGGTGCCCCAAAGTGGCCTGGTTATAAACTTTCTTCAAAATATCTTCCTTTGTGCTCAACAGAACAAAACAATTTATACAGGTTTGGATGAAAGATGATAAAAAGTATTAATTTTGGGGTGAATTATCCCTTTAAGACTAAAATCATATGGTAAGTGCTAACCACTATAAACCAGCCTGAGCCGACATGAAATTCCTGCTGATCTAAACTGGTTAATTATAGACATGCATGTTCACACAAGCTCAGCCCTACTGACTCATGTTTGTACAGCTATCTTTGTGAGGAGATTCACTGACACAATGCAATCTCTAGACCCTTACCCTAAGCTTAACTATCGCAACTAGTGCCTAATCCAAACCCTTGAAGGTTTAGTTCATTTCAGAATGAAAATTTCCTGATAATTTATTCTCCCCCATGTCATCCAAGATTTTCATATCTTTCTTTCTTCAGTCGAAACAAAATTAAGGGGAAAACATTCCAGGATTTTTCTCCGTATAGTGAACTCAACAGCTACCGACGGGTTGAATGTCCAAATTGCAGTTTCAATGCAGCTTCATAGGGCGATCCCAGATAAGGAATAAAAGGACTAATCTTGCGAAACAATTGGTCAAAATTTATTATGTACTTTTTAACCACAAATGCTTGTCTTGCACTGCTCTGTGAAGCGCCACGCATTATGTAATCACTTTGGAAAGGTCACAGCTGACATAGGCGGAAGTACCGCGGTAGGGCGAAAAAACTTCAATTAATTTTCTCCTTTAAAAATCGTCCGACATCGTTGTTTAATCATTTTTTGTAAAGGCTGTTGGACTTAGTCTTTGCACGTTCTCTTTGTAAACACTTGCTCGGTACTTCCACCTACGTCATGCATGATCTTTACAACGGGGCTCTTTGAAGCTGCTCTGAAACTAATTTGGACCTTCAACCCATTTGTAACCGTTGAAGTCCACTATATTCCTGGAATGTTTTCCTAAAAAACCTTAATTTATTTTCAACTGAAGAAAAAAAAGACATGTTTTGTCCGATTTATAAGCCTTTTTAACTAGTGACGACCAATAAAATGTCCTCGTAATATTTCAATAAGTGAGGTCATTTGGCCCTCACAAGTATAGCCAAACTTGTTCACACACAGACACACACTTACCTTGGGAAAAAGTGCTTTCCATCAGTAGGGAGTGAGGAAGGACATGGGCTTATTTCCTATAAGATACAAAGAAATGTATTGTTAATATACATATACACACATGGCAGATGATCAAATCTCAGAGTGTTCATATACAGTGGGGCAGCTGAAAAGGACTTGATGGTTAGTGGTTAAAATTAAAAGAGGCAAAGAACAGGAAATGCAGATCCATCTAGATAAAGTCAACATGAGACTGTGTTTGCAATCCAATTTATTTCTGTAATGTGACATACTTCTGAGTGAAAACAGGATATTCAATGAAAAAAGTAAGGCTATATATGGAATGATGATTATTGCAGCTTATTGTTATGTCAGATGTGCATGTGAGTCAACAAAAACATGTGGAAACATATTTTTGTGGGATTGGGGTCAAGGTTTTTTTTAATGATTTTGAAAGAAGTTTCTTCTGTTCACCAAGGCTGCATTTATTTGATCAAAAATACACTAAAAACAGTAATATTGTGAAATATTCTTACAATTTAAAAGAACTGTATTTTTTTATTTGAATATTTTTTTTAAATGTAATTTATTCCTGTGATCCAAAGCTGAATTTTCAGCATCATTGTACAGTCTTCAGTGTCACATGATCCCTCAGAAATCATTCTAATATGATGATTTGCTACTCAATAATTATTCACTTTTTTGGACTTCAAAATCTTTGAAGCCCCTTTCACTCCCATTATAAAGCTTGGAAGAGCCAGGATATTATATATAACTGACTGTGTTCGTCTGAAAGAGTATAGTCATATAGATGGCTTGAGGGTGAGTAAAGCATGGGAGGATTATCATTTTATCAATTATCATTATCATTTTATCTTCTGTGCTCTAAATCTTTTGACTGTTCATAAACAATCTCTATTCAGTTTTCGCAAAATATGTTGTTTTCATGTCTTTTCCAAGATATTGCACCATTTCATGCTTTTCATCTTCAGAAAGATCTTACTGAGATATTTTTTCAAGTTCAAAAAGTTCAAAAGAACAGCTTTTTTTATATTTCCATTGTCACTTTTGACTAGTTTAATGCATCCTTGATGAGTAAAAGTATTACTTTCTTACTGACCCTAAACTTTTGAACTGTAGGTAACAATATGAGGGTTGTGAATACAACAGGGATTATTTGATCAAACACTGTCCATTGTTTCTTCTAAGAATTACAAAAGAGAATCATCATCGCAACCATTATGGTCCTGAAATTGTTAATCATTCAATTCCACATAATTCCCATCCCTATAGACCAGAATAAATCCAGGTGCTTGGATAGATTGAGAAATAAGAGGGCTTAGGCAAAAAGTTATTCTGATGAAAGATTATGGAAACAAATATTTTTTTTTGGAATGAACCATGCTCAAAGAGAGCAGGAACATGTATCAGGAAAGTAAATAGGGCCCGTTTTGATTGCATGTTTACTTCATTAATACATACACACAAAGTTACGCTATAGTGATTAAGCATTTGTTATCGGTTAAGAGCGGATTATTGATCCACACAGACCAGGAAACCAAGCAACACCGTAAACAAAGAGAAAGACGGGATTTAGAGATGTTTTCTGGAGAAATCACGAAGGAGAGTGTGACGACAGCAAGAAGAGGGAAGGGAAAAGCCATTATTAAAGTTGTTAGTAACAGGACAGAGTGACTGCTGGAACCCCTGCGTGAGGTCAAGGGAAACCCTGTGTGTTTACTTACTGTCTGAGGGCTTCTCCCCCAGCACTGGATCCTGTTCCATGGTCTCCATGGAGATCTTTATGCTGGGAACATTCTCAATGGCAGGAAAATCCGACTGTGAACGCAGGGGTGGGATATTCATACCATTGGAGTTTTACATCAACACAAGTTCTAAACACACGAACAAATGAAGAGATTCAACTCACGTCGTTCATGTCACTGTCAATGCTTCCTTTCTTTTTCTTCTTCTTCTTCTCATCCTCCTTCTTCTTCTTGTCTTTCTCAGGCATGACGTCATCCAGGTAACTGAGATCATGCTGCGAGAACACATAATCCATGGCTTTTCTCACCGCGACCAACGCAAGAATCTAGAAAACCAACAGAAAAAGATCTCAGACGTGTTTGGCAAAGAACCATCTTTGGCTGTAGAGTTCTTGGGTCAACTGTACACCTGACATATGAAAGAATAGCCAGAAAATTAACTTTTTTTTAAATGTAAAGCTTTATTGAACCTTTTTGAAACCTTTTTTGAACCTATTGAAATCGTTTTTTTAAGGACTACAAAAAATGGCTGGTAGGGACTACAAGAAGCTTCTTCCTGGGTTAGTGACATCACAAACCCCCAAATTTCCATAAGCCCTGCCCCCGACAACACACAACAAAGGGGGTGAGGCCATGTTGGGCTGCTTTAGAGAAGAGGAAGAGTTGTTGTAGTAGAGTGTTGTTACCATGCCATCATTTTACGCCGGACTGCTTCACAAACGAGGGTCAATTCAACGCTGGATTTGCACAAAAGATTAACATGACGACAGATGCTAGTCGATGAGTTGAATCAACTCCACAGCAGCTATATAAATTTATCCACTAACCATTCAGAAACGTCCAGTTTCATTCTAAAAGTAGTCTCTCCATCAGTGTCGACTCCGGTTTGAACAACGTAAGGCTGAACACGTTACTGACAATCCTCATTTTGGCTGCGTGAGATTCTTCAGTATTGTTGTTGTTGAGCAACCAAAGCGAGAGCTGTTAAAGCCACACCCTCTTTTGGGAAGGGGGCCGGGAGCAGCAGCTCATTTGCATTTAAAGGGACACACACAAAAACTGAGTGTTTTTGCTCACACCCAAACGGGCAAATTTGACAAGCTATAATAAATGATCTGTGGGGTATTTTGAGCTGAAACTTCACAGACACGTTCTGGAGACACCAGAGACTTATATTACATCTTGTGAAAAGGGGCATAATAGGTCCCCTTTAAAACAAATAATGCAACACAATACAATGATGATTGAGAGATGAACAAACAACCATTCCTCAGCCTGATGTATCATATTTGATACTCACAGTTTTATGATTTTTCTAAATATAATGATCAAGTAATCCTAAGTTGCTTCAGTCCAGTAAATGTTCATCTTGAAATATTACTAATAATATAAAAGTTATTGTTTACTTTATAAAAATCATTAAAGAATTCACAGCAAAAAGACACATGAACCACAACCTGAAGGGGGACCTTTTTTTTTAACAATTATTCTAAAATGACTTTTACTTGCTGAAAAGAAACAGAAGACATGTAGTAGAATGTGTACAATGTCTTAAGAACTAGAGAATAAAAGTTATTTTTCCAGTTTAGTGTGCAATATGTATCAGACAGTACTTAGACTGAGTGCAGTTCATGGAAGTATTACATGCATTTTGTGCATGTTTAAAATGCTCACCATGACGGGAAAGATGATGGCTGCTACGGTTGACTTCAAAATCCACAGGAGGGCCAAACAGAGCACCTGTGCACAGAACACATATTCACATTCATGATGCATATACAGCACTAAAGCTATAGATCTGAGCCTTGTAAGAGGCTGAACATGTGACCACACACACCTGTAAGAAGGTGAAGAAGTGAACCCGTCTGAGCGGTACGTGTCTCAGGTAGATCAGATCCGGCTGGTGTTTTGCTGGCATCAACAAGAGCTGCAGACGATCCATAAACTACACACACACACACACACACACACACACACAAATGTTTATTCATAGTTTATAGATTGTTCAGAAGCAGACAACTTGTTTTCTCACGAAAAAAAAAACAAACAAAAAAAAAAACTTTAAAAAAATCTATAAATATTATTTTTTGAAAAACAAATATAAAATTATATTATTTTTTAAATAATATTTTTTTTCATTATTTTGTATTTATTTTCTTTAAAAAAGTAGATTTTTATATTTATATATATATATATATATATATATATAGTAACATTTACATATATAATTTAAATAAAATTATTTTAAATAATATATATCATTTTAAATTATTTTATATTTATTTTTCAAAAAGTAATATTTGTTTTTAGATTTCTTTAATAAATATTTTTTGTAATATTTACATATATAATTGAAATAAAAATATTTTAAATTATATATATATATATATATATATATATATATATATATATATATATATATATATATATATATATATATATATTATTTTAATTGTTTTAATTACATTATTTATTTAATGTAAGATATATATCTTACATTAAATAAATAATTTAATTAAAACAAACAATTGAAATAATAAAAAATAATGAAAAAACAAAAATAGAATAATATATACATTTTAAATAAATATAAAATTCTTTTAAATACATATTCTTTTTTTTAAAAATACATGTATAAAAAAATATATATATATATATATATATATATATATATATATATATATATATATATATATATATATATATATATATATATATATATATATATATATATATATATATATAAAGTGTGTGTGTGTAAATGTTAATAATATATTTTATTAAAAGAACAGCAAAACATTAAAATAAAATTTAAATGCAAAACAGAGCAAATTATTGTGGGTATCTGCATTAATAAAAGGTTACTAAGGTGTTTGAACTGTTTTTAGCATATTGCTGTCGTTGCAAAGGTGTTTTTGAAGCACAAATCTGTCCTCTAGGTTTAGCCAGGTGTATTACACCATGAAAATCCTGACTATGCCTGACTTATCCTGAACCCAGATCATGTTCTGGAATCGGTCGGGTTCCCAGGCTCCAGCAGAGATCAGGTAAGTCAGCAGGATTAGGGTCTTTTTCTGCGAAACAGTAACATGACACTTGCTGAGCAGCATGAACTCACCTGAACACCATTGAGAGAGGCGACGCCCATGTAGAGGAACACGCCGTACAGGACGGGCATAGGAATGAACTGCAGAGATCAAACAAAACACTCTCTATAATAGCATTATATAAATATTACTGTTGTAATATGTATTCAAACACATAAAGCGACACTGTACACACATACAGAATCTAAGGTTACACAAAGACAAAAAAGCTCTATCCACCAAACACACCTCAAATCCCAACCTTGTCAACATAATATGCTCCAAAGGAGGAGATTTGTGCAAAGCAAATAATTTTCTTTTAGAACTTGTGCTACTGACGAAAAGCAAATAGGGATGAAAGCCTCTGTCTCATCTCACATCCTGGAGTTTTTCCTCATTCAGTGGTCAATATCCTCTTTACCAAGTTGAGATGTTTATAAAGTAAATGTCCAGCAGGGGACAGTAACTGCACTAACCACTAAAAAGCACCATGATATAATAGGTTTTTGGACCATGGTGCCTTGGAGAACTAACCTAAAATGTATAAGATGGTATTATTTATCAACACAATGCTTTGATATATACTGTATAATGCTACTGGAAACCATACTATAGTGTTTCCATGCCATCTTAAAGTACTACTATGGTACATGTGCAGAAAAAAATATTTTTTGTGCATGCAAATACCATTATATATGATGAATAAGATATTAAATATCAAAAAAGAAGTACCCTGGTGCTTTTTTTTATTAGTTCTGATATTCAAGAATCAACTTTTCCCAGAAAAAAAGAGAGAAATAAAGCTTCTGGATAAGGGCATGAGTTATACAGTATAAGCCCTATAATTCATTCACTTGAAATAACTAGAATTGCTTAAAATACACTATGAAATATTATGTAGACACAATTAATATTTTCTCAAATATTCTTTAGTTTACATCACAGCAATGAATCATGATTTTCATATTTCTGGTCCATTTTCCCAGAAGAGAGAGAAACTGATAAATATGCATATCTGCTAATAAAGTGTGTTTTGTCAACTTTTAGCAGTACACATGAACTCAAAGTAAACACACATGCGTCTATTTTTATTTTACAGGGTTATTTTGTTTTGTTTTCCAACATTCTCTCTTATTCTAAGGATAAGTATCAGTATGGGAAAAGACAGCATAGATGAAGTTTATGAAATATAAAAGTTCAAACCTTCAGAACGGGGGCCATGAAAACTGACAGGCCCGTCAAAATAAACACCATTGTTCCCGTGACTCTCTGCTCTCTGCAGGAGAAAGAATCGACATAACAAGTTTGAGCTACAGTCATGTGAACGACAACTGAATCTAAAAATATCTGGTTATATGATGTTATGTTACACAATTAAGCAATATATGATTATTATTTCTATTAGAATCAGCTGAAAATGACTGCTTGGCTGATAAAACAGGAGTGTAACTTCCTCCTCGTGTCAGTTCCACCGACAGTCCCGTCAATGGATAATAAGTGTTAATAAGTGTTAAGTGTACTTCTGTTTTTTTTGTGCACATCTCATTTGCTGTCATTAAACTGTATTGTTTATATTTTCTCCAATAAATCAGCCATATACTCCACATTTTTTTAAATGCACATCGCTCAGACACTACACTGCAAAAAATTATGATCTTTCTCAGTATTTTGTCTCGTTTTCCAGTACAAATGTCTTAAAACACATTTACTGGAAAAGCAAAATGACTTAAGATACTATTAAGTTGTGCTTAAAACAAGACCAATAATCTTGTTTTTTACCTTTGAATTACGTTTTTTTTTTCTTGTTTTAAGAATATTAATATTTTGAATGAGTTTTTTTTATATTTTCTGTATTAATTTTAATTTTAGTTAAAGTTCTTTTGTTATGACAATTTTTTAAAAGCCTATAAAGTTATTATTAATAAAAAAATATATTTTTTTTATTTTAGCATATCAAGTGAAACTACATGAAAATAAGGAATGTTCCCTTATATTTTATTTATTTCCAACATTTTTTTTTCTTTCAAGCAAACAAACATGTATTTTACTTTTAGTTAACTATATTGACAATGATTATGATTCATTGTTCAGAAAAGTAAATGTAAATGTAAGTAAATGTATTTTGATTTAGGAATTTTTAGATATTTGTAATTGAAAACAAGGCAAAATTTCAAGGTAAGGAAAAAAAAAAAAAAAAAAAAATTATATATATATATATTATTTATTTATTTATTTTTTTGCAATATACAAGGCAGAACAGGACGATTTGGATAGTGTTTTGTCACACTGTGCAACGTAGCCCCGCCCACAGCAAAATCTCATTGGTCAAAACAACTGTTACACAAACTGGCATATTAAAAACATCTTGTTTAATTGGTTGGGATCAGTTGTATTTTAATAAGGACATGATTTAAAGGGGCTATATGTAAAAAAAGGGGCTTTTTTATTGCTAATGTGTGAACAGCTTGTAAAAAAAACGAGACCTTCCCCAACTTCCTAGGTGTCTATGAAAGCCTGTACACTGATTTTTATGTGAAAGACACAAAATCAAAAAGATGTGATGTTTATGCGTGCTCCTGAGAGCCTCTCTTCCATTCAATAACACAAGAAACGTTTATACAATATTCAGGAAAATGCAGAAAGTGCCATTCTGTACTGTAATGTCAATGTGTCATGCAGAGAAAAGGCATTCATTCAAACTATAGTCTCATCTATATAATATATAGTCTTAAATATACTGTATACTCAAACTATCATAACAGTGTAAATTTAATTGCCTCATTTCTCTTCATGATGCCGGTGATTCGCAGCTCTAATGTAAACATATCCACATCGCTATGATCAGATGCTTTCTTAACTGTTTTCTCATTGCTGTGATTTTTATTGTGTGTTTATTTTGTTATTGAGAGGAAAGAGCGCAGCACATTTTACATTTTTCATCTAAACATCGCTCTCAGCAGTGTGGCTAACGTCGGGATGTTTGTTAACAGAATATCGCAGCAGTTTATTTCCAATTTCTTTTTACCCCTAAACAAAGAATGAAAAATGGATGGATATGGGCATTAAATCACATTCAGTCTCTTGTATGTTACGTGTGCACGAGCAATAAGTTGCTGGCTGCAGTTCACTTAACAGCCACCGGTGTCACTAATAACAAGGGTTTCTGAATTCTACATATAGCCCCTTTAAGATATGCCTTGAGCAAGATTAAAATGAATACTGGCTTTTTTCCCCTCACCTGACTCCAAGGAATTTGGGCTGTTCCCCAGGTGCTGAGGTCTCAGTTTCCATCTTGATCGAGTCTATGTGGGCGATGGAGATGACGGTCGCCGCTACGTACCAGGGCAGCCCCATGAACGAACACACAATCATGAGAATGGAGACCCAGAACAGGTCCAGGTGATACCCAGCTCCCTTCTGCACTCAAATGGGAAAAATAACATCATAAATAAGTGTTTTACAGCGGCCTGTGGATATGTGTGTTTGAAATGTAATTTCTGTCTCGGGTAAAACAGTCACAGTGGTTTGCATGCAGTAGGTAGCTCCACGTGTACCGGTGTAATCCTATGAAGGTAATCCCTGATAATATTCCACAACAGTACCTTGAGCTTGTGCTCCTTGCGGTTGACGATGACTGCTGTGATCTGCTGGTCCATGAAGACGAGGATGGTCACCAGAAGAGCAGGTAAGAACGACGCCAAGCAAACCCACCAAGGGTTTCCTCCAAATGGTGGAACAAACCAGCCACGATTTGGACTCGTCGGCTATTTAGGGTAGAAAACAAGATAATTAGAAATTTGAAGACATAATCACATTGGTCTCTATCATAAGGAAAAAAATAAATAAATAATTTTATATATAAATATATATATGAATAAGTAAATACAAAATTAACATCAATATACTATATTTTAAAAAAATATAACTTCAATTTAAATGTAGTTTTTATATTTTTATGACTTTAAAATGATATAATACTATATAAATAATTATAAATTATATAATTATATAAATTATATATGATATTTATATCAATTGAACATTAAATATTTTATTTAAATAAATATTTGAAAAACATATTACATTATATATTATAATTTATGATATATATATATACACTGTATATACTGTATACTATATATACTGTAATTTTAAAAATATAAGTTAAATTCATATATATATATATATATATATATATATATATATATATATATATATATATATATATATATATATATACACACACACACACACACACAATTATTATACACAAAATATTATGTATTAGAATATATAATGTTATATACACATATATATTTATTTTTACTGTAATTTTAAAAATATAAGTTAAATTCATATATATATATATATATATATATATATATATATATATATATATATATATATATATATATATATATATATATATAAGGATGTCCCGATCACGTTTTTTTGCCCTCGAGTCCGAGTCATTTGATTTTGAGTATCTACCGATACCGAGTCCCGATCCGATACTTCTATAATACATAAAAAAGAATAAAGAAGAGCGAAAAAACAGATCCAGGATCCAGGAACCGTGCTTTTCAGGTTTTTCAGGTATCTAACAGTAGTTTTCAAGTACAGAAAATGGATAAAGTAATCAAATATAAAATATCACTGCATCTTTACTGTATAAAAAATAAAGATTAATCATTATTGAAGTTACAAAAACTATTCAGTCAAGAGCAGTGAGTGATTTCTTTGTTATTTGTTGTTTGATTTAACATTAAAAACAGGCAGCAGGAATAGTTTTTTTCCCCCCTTTAAGACATGCACGATCCAGTACATATTCTGTTACACATGCGCTGTCTTTAATATACGTTCACTTAAGACATAACCAACTATGTTTGCTAGGATACTCACTAAGACGGGCATGCTGACATATTTTTTGTATGAATTTGTCCTCTGAAGCGCAAGACTTGAAAGAGAACTCAGTATTTGCGCGCTGTCTAAAATAAGCGTGTGCGCGCTTCGGATGAGCGCACACAAATCTTCTCACAGCGCGCGCAAGTTCTCTTTCGCACCTTGTTCTTGAAGGTTTAAATCAGCAAGGCTTAAATGAGTTAGTTTAAACACAGATAGAAACGTGTGCTGTTCAGATCTCACCTGTATCAACACCAGGGTGATGACGGCGTAAATGACTGGACATTAGAGCAAACGGCACTCGCAGTGAACAGTTTACAAAGAGTGACTGTTTTGTCCACGCTTTCTGATTATTGTTGTTGTAACGTTTTGTGCATCCATCGACTGAAACATACATTATCTGAACTCTGTCTGTCTGTTTTCCACAATGCTATTTTAAACAAACCATATTAACCAATAGATGCGTCATCATTCGAGATGGACCATGGTGCAAGTGCATACCGAACCATAAGTGGAGAACCGTTGCACCCCTAATACATATGTATCCGAGTCCTGATTGGGAGGTAAGGTCCGATTCCGATCGAGTCTGAAACCACGTGATCGGGCCCGATTTCCGATCACGTGATCGGATCTGGACATCCCTAATTTTATATATATATATATATATATATATATATATATATATATATATATATATATATATATATATATATATATATATATATATACACATACACACACACACATTTATATTTACATATATAATTTTATAATAACATTTTTTAAAATATTATATTTAACTTAATTTTATTTTTTCACCCAAGACAAAGTGGGTGACACTTTATAGTAAATGTCATTTGCCAACATTATATAATATATATACAGTTTATGTATAGTCAACTAGAGATATGAGCATCATAAAGACATTTTAAACTAAATTATCTATTGATCTGTTATGCATTGTAAAACGTATTATGGTTTGTTAACATTACTAATGAAAGTTGATATGAAGTGGATGCTATATTGATGTCAGCTTGTGTCAATACAGTTTTTGCTGCAACAATACGACCACAGAACTCTCGATTGCACAATTGTGTCTGTCTGTGATCACACACACGTATTAGAGGTTTCAAATGTCACACATCAATGAGCAGTTTGAAGGTATAATTTGGTATTATTATAGGATTTCTGTAACTTAGATGGGTTCTCAAAAGAGATGAAATCTATTCAACACACAAAATACACACCTTGAATTCACTTGGCACTATTAGTTTGGGCGTATCCACACCGACCAGGGCGTCCACACCACAGAAGATAAAAATGGCGAGAATAATGGCAAAATCACTGATCAGTTTGCGAATCTGCAAAAATATAAACAACAATTCAGCATACAAATTCACATGAGAAGTTGGGTGGGTGGATGGATGGACGAGTAGATGGATGGATGGATGGATGGATGGATGGATGGATGAACGGGTGGATGGATGGATGGATGGAAGAATGGATGGATGGATGATGGATGGGAGGGTAGATGGATGTATGGATGGATGGAAGGATAGATGGATGGATGGATGGATGGGTGGATGGATGGTAGATGGATGGATGAATGGGTGGATGGATGGATGGATGGATGGATAGATGGAAGGGTAGATGGGTGGATGGATGGATGAATGGGTGGATGGATGATGGATGGATGGATGAATGGATTGATGACGGATGGGAGGGTAGATGGATGGATGGATGGATGGTAGATGGATGGATGGATGGATGGGTGGATGGATGGATGGATGGAAGGGTAGATGGATGATGGATGAATGGGTGGATGGATGGATGAATGGGTGGAAGGGTAGATGGATGGATGGATGGATGGATGGATGACGGATGGGAGGGTAGATGGATGGATGGATGGTAGATGGATGGATGGATGAATGGGTGGATGGAGGGATGGATGGATGGAAGGGTAGATGGGTGGATGGATGGATGAATGGGTGGATGGATGGATGGATGAGTGGATGGATGGATGGATGAATGGATGGATGAATGGGTGGATGGATGATCGATGGAAGAATGGATGGATGGATGGGAGGGTAGATGGATGTACGGATGGATGGATGGATGATGAATGGATGGATGGATGGATGGATGATGGATGAATGGGTGGATGGATGGATGGAAGGGTAGATGGATGATGGATGAATGGGTGGATGGATGGAAGGGTAGATGGATGATGGATGAATGGGTGGATGAATGGGTGGAAGGGTAGATGGATGGATGGATGGAAGATGGATGAATGGGTGGATGGAAGGAAGGGTAGATGGATGGATGGATGGATGGATGGAAGGGTGGATGAACGGGTGGATGAATGGGTGGATGGATGGATGGATGGATGGATGGATGAATGAATGAATGGATGGATGGATGGATGGATGGATGGATGGATGGATGGATGGATGGATGGATGGATGGATGGATGGATGGATGGATGGATGGATGGATGGATGGATAGATAGATAGATAGATAGATAGATAGATAGATAGATAGATAGATAGATAGATAGATAGATAGATAGAAATGCACAATAAACACCAGAATCGAAAGTGAAAACTATAATCTTTAAATCTGTAATCTCTAATTAGTGGAGATTAACGGAGATTTACAATGTTTTAATGAGTCAGATTGGTAATGTGCTGCAGCATTTTTCAAAGGATCAGTGATGGACTATTTTCCATTACAGCTGCCAAACCAAAGACCGGTTTATTTCAAAAGCAATGACTTTCAGATTGGAGCTTAAAGTGTGTGTGTGTGTGTGTGTGTGTGTGTGTACATGTGGGCAGGTTTCCCCAATCCTGTGAGGATGAACACCCTCATGAGTTCAGTGTAACCCCATTAAGATCCTCATTCATGTGTGTTGATGATGTGTGTGTGTTGTTGCGTACCGTAGTTGGGAAGAATCTGCTGGTTTTGAACTTCTTCAGACCCATGGAGCAGGTGTACGTGCCGAAGAACAGAATGAAGGACATCAGCGTGATATCAGGGACGTATTTACATGCTGGTCCGACCAGCTGACCACCCCACTCCAAACACTCTGAACGGGTCAGCGACGCCCAGGTTGCATTCAAATGATGCTGCGCGGACACAAACACTAATTATCCTCATTCTTATCAATGAAAAAAATCAGTTTGTTTAATTATATGCATTGTACTTGTGCAGCTAGCCATTTTTAACTTATCTGAGTGTAATGATGCATTGTGGGTAATAATTTAATAATAAATGACACAAACACACAGAGCATTTACCTGTCCAGTGCTGTTCATCAGGGCTTCCATTTTCTCCATGTACAGAGCTGAACTGTTGCCTTTTGAAAGAAAAACACAAAATATGAGTTTAGCTTTATATTAAACTTGACATTGAATGTCAGCCGTCAAATTAAAACTTGAAAAAAATCTGAAAAAAAATCTTTTTTTTGTCCTGTCATTTGCACAATGAAACAATAACCAAAACTTAAAAATGAAATTAAAACAAAAGTAACAATTTGTGAATAAGGTAAAAAATACACTATTAAATATTAAGATATTTATACTTCTCTCTAAATGTAATTTTTTGCATATTTTTATAACTTTAAGATTATATATTTTATATAAATAATATAATTATAAATATATATATAAATATTAATTATATAATATATGATATTTAATATATTTATATTAAATATTTAAATGTTGAAATAAAATATTTCACATAAACATTATATATTACATTATATAAATTAAATACTATATAATAAATACACACATATACACACACACATATATATACACAAAATATTATGTATTTTAGTATAGAATGTTATATATATTTAATTTTAATGTTATAAAAATGTTATATTAATTTTAAATATTAAAATATTACAATATTAACATTTTAGTGTAAAGAACTATTAATATTAATGTTAATAAAAGAAAAGAAAATAATTATAAAAATGTACAAGAAGACAAATACTGATTATTTTTGTAGTTTTTCTCTCTCTATTTCACACTTTTTATCATTTTCACTGATGCATTGATTCATCATATTGAAAACAAAAAAAAATTACTTATTAAAACAAACTAACAATTTGTCAATAGGGTAAAAAGTAAACTTAAATAAGATATCTCTGAAAACAAACATCAATAAATTATTAGATTAATATTAGAAAACAATAATAAACTATTAATAAAAAAATTACAAGACGACAATCACTGCTTATTTTTGCAGTTTTTCTCTCTATTTCACACTTTCTATCTCATTTTTCACAAAAAAATTAATTATACTTATTAAAACAAAGTAACAATTTGTCAATAGGGTAAAAAATAAACTTTTAAACAATAAGATATTTCTCAGAAAACAAGTATTGATATTAAAATACTACCATTAATATATTAATATAGTGTTACTATTAAAAATAAACTATTAATACAGAAATGTTCAAGAAGACATAAATACTGATTCTTTGGATGATGATGTCTTTTTTCTCACCGTCCGGAGGAGTGCAGTGGCATCCATACTGCGTGACGAGGTCCAAGTCATAGCCTGAGTTGATTGGATGATGGTGAGCCAGTTTGAGCATTTTCTTAAAGGCATCGTAGATGAAGATGAAGCTGATGAGAGCAGAAAAGCCTTCTTCCGTAAAGCGGGTGAAGTACTGCACCAGGAAACTGGCGTCTGTGGCAACCAGGACCAGACACAGAAAACCCGACCACAGACCGATCCACAACCGGAACTCCAGATAGTCGAAATCATTATCCCTGAACCATCAAAGAAACATACAGCACCGTAACACACCAACAGGCACAATGTAGGAGGAAAATAACCAACCAAAATGGCATAAAACACAGTGTGCAAGTTTTCTTATATTAGGGCTGTGAAATCATAAACATAAAAGTTTGTGTGGGTGTATATTTTATATATATATATATATATATATATATATATATATATATATATATATATATATATATATATATATATACATACATATACACACTTTTATGTTAGATGCAATTAATCGATTTGATACATGGTCCTATATAGTTTATAGTTATTTGGATTACTTTCCAAAGCAGAATTTTTCTTATGCTCCTTGTGTAACAAACTGAATCCAGATATCTTCATTGATTAAAAAGTATTAATCATATTAGCATGCTACATCTTACTCATCAAATATGTTACACTCCATAATTATAGGCGCAGTGCTTTAGATGGAAACCCTCAGCAAACCTGAAGTGATACACGCTAACAGAAGCAGACATGAAATCTGACTCAATTATTCATAATGGAACATAAACACAGAAACCTGAATCCTGAAAGAGAGAGAGAGAGAGAAAGAAAGAGAGAGAGAAATGTATTCACGCACACACTGAGACACAAGCAGAGACAGAGAGACGAGACCTTGCCGGAAACGGGAAAACAATAAGATGTATCTTGATTCCTGATAACTGAGAACGTTTTGTGCCTCAGATGACACACAACTAAACAGTTCCAGGGAATGTTGCTTGTTTTTGGTCAAACTAAAACATATCAATACAGAAAGAAAGTATAAACCGTCTAGATTGGGTTCCAAATTCATACCAATGTTGAAATTCAAATTTGCGCACTCAAATTCATACTGATTCTGTAACTAAATTAAGTCTGGCTATTAAATCTGATTGGAATAGCTCGTATAAACACTGTTGACTGCACATAAACTGAATTAATGAATAAAGCTGCAACAAGCTGTTAAAAGGATGAATAACCTACAGTTGGAGGACTGTGACTTATTTACTGTGACTATTATTAATGTGATTGTTATATCAATAATAATAATAATAATATTTAATAATTATACATGTAAAAATTAAACATAAAACACCTGAAAATTAAATTATTATTACTATTAAAATGCCAACAGCTGGAGGATCTACACTGCATGGTGAAAGAATGATTTATTGTGATTATTAGTAATGTGGTTATTATATTAATTTAATAACAATAATAATAATAATAATACAATAATAATAATAGATTTAAATAGTAAATAGTAATAATATACTTAAGTAAATAAACAATTATAAAATAATACATAAATAAAGGCAAAATTGTTGTTGTTATAATTATTCTGTTTTTTTATCATTAATGCAATCTAAAAATATAATAATAGCATAATATATTTAACTAGTAAATAATATTAATAATAATAATATTCGTAACTAAATAAATTGTTGTTGTTGTTATAATTATTATAGAATCATTTTTTGTTTTATTATTAATGCAATTAATTAATTAAACTGATTAATTATTTTATAAATGCAGTAGGCTAACTGACAATTAAGTGGATTTAACCACACATGACATTTTGCCTAACAAATCTAAACCAAAATCATGCCACTCATGTTTTTTTTTAGTATGTACTTGAGTATGCATGCTTCAGTATGTAGGTGTATGTATCTGCCACCCACTTGCTAAAGTTAAAGAGCAGTCGTTCAAAGACGAGCACGGGCCCGGTGCTGCTCAGGATGGTCAGAGGCTGACCCGCGAACAGACAGAACACGGCACCAGCTAACGCAGTCCCGACGAAACTCTCCAACACGCCCTGCACAAAAGCACAAAAATACAGATATCAAGCGGAAAAATAAAACCAAAGGCAGTGCATTTGAAGGCATGTAGGCGTAAAAGCACTGAAACAGGAAGTCTTATCAGATTTGAGCCCGTATGTGATGTCAGCTGTTTCTTGACAAGCACATTTTTGCCTGACAGTCAAATCTGAAAATGCTTAATCAGAAAAACACCTGTTTCCAACACAAACGCCTGGAGGTTTATCATGCAAGCATCTCTATTACATACATTTGCTCATACCATGGGTTGGTAATTTGAACAAGCCAATAAATATTAAACTTAAGTACACAATAAGAAGACAAAAACAGAAAAGGTCAAGTTTAAGGACATTTCCGTCAACTCTAAAACAACACAATGCAATGCATATTTCAAAAAACAGGTAAAACAACTGTAAAAAAATGTATAACAAAATTTCCTTCATATTCACCTAGTGGACAATAAAACAGACCTAAAAAACTCATAGACCACTATTGTAAATGCAAAACTCTTGATAAAGGCTTGACAGCTCAATTTTGGTGAGTTATCACAGCATAATCCATATTTAAACTCTTCTGCAATCAGATTTGTATGGAAGCCCATTTCTGCCACATAAGAAAAAAAAAATCTTGCTTTTGTAAATCATACGTATGGCATAAAAAGCCGAAATTATGATATAAGTCATAATTATGAGACGAAAAGTCAATTATGAGATTAAAAAGTCTAAATTATGACTTAAAAATTTGTCATAATTTCAACAATTTTCGAATGACATAATTATTAGTTTTTAATTCATAATTTTGACTTTTTAATCTCATTATGACATGTCATAATTTTGACTTCTCATAATTTTTTACATTTTAAGTCATAATTTGGAAACATAAGTACATTGCATGTTGACTCATAATTGATTTAGTATATCAATTTCAAATTCTTTCTCATAAATGTCTTTTTATGTCACAATTTTAACTTTTTAAGTCACAATTTCAGCTTAGTGTGTCATAATTATGAAATAAAAAGTCAAAATTATGACTTATGTAATCATTTTTGACATTTATCTCATTATATAACTTAGTATGTCATAATTTCGACTCAAGTCATAATTATGAAAAGGTCATGATTTTGACTTTTCATCTCACAATTGACTATCTCATAAATATGACTTCGTATGTTTAACTTTTTGTGTCACAATTTTGACTTTTCAATTTTTGAATCATAATTTCAGTTTAGTGTGTCAATTATTACATAAGTCATAATTATGACTTTTGTAATAATTTTGATTTTTCACCTCAATTATGATGTGTCGTAATTTCACCATTTATCTTATAAGTCATAATTTCGACTTTTTATGTCATAGTTATGACTAGGTCATAATTTTGACTTTTCATTTCATAATTGACTTGGTATGTCATAATTTAGACTTTTTATGCCATAATTATGACTTAGGTCATTTTGATTTTTCATTTCATAATTACAATTTAGTATGCAATAATTTCAACATTTATCTCATAAATATGACTTAGTATGTCATAATTTCATATGTATGTCATAATTATGATTTTTTTATGTGTATTTCCAACAAGCAAGTTGGCATATTTACCTCCAAATACAAGTTATTTCAACATTTATAAAACATGTGAGAGAAAAAAAATCCCTGTGTGCAGTTCAGCAACCTGAAATCTGCACCTAAAGCTTTTATTTGACATATTTGAAGCAGGCTTTGTAGGTAAGGGCAGAGGTCACGTAAAGGATTCCCTAAGAGGGATTTTTCCAAAGTGTATTTGTGTGATTTTGTGTGTGTGTGTGTGTGTGCGCGCTTGTATGTAATCTGAGGATATTTATAGCTGATCCTCCTTAGCCTGCGCCATATAAATGCACTGCTAAATATATGCGCAAACTTTGCAGTCACTGCACATGTCTGAAAGTAGCACACACAATCCTGTGACTATTTATACAAACAGTTGTTCGAAGAAAAGTGCTATTCCTCTCTCTCTCTCAGTATAGCACGGATCAAATCCCAACATGCAACATGTACAACTGTTTCCAAACACCGACTTAGGAAACACATAACATATATTTGACGTGACATGTTTAATAATCAAACAGCTATCTGTGGCCTTTAAATTCCTGGAGCCGTGAACACAATGTCAGCCAAACTTTATTTCCAGGAGCTTCTGAATAAACCCACACTAGCTGATCCAAACTGTCTGACAGTAGTTTAGTACAACACACACAAACTCACAGTGAAAAGACTTGAACTGTCTAACCTGCATGTTCTCAGTCGCGTCTCCCAGAAGCCCTCCGAAGGTGATGGCGTTAGTTACGGTACCCAGGTAAATAAACAAGATCGCAGACAGAGACTGGATGTGGATAGCGTCGTAAAAATCGCTCGCGAAAAACGGGAGTTTCCTCTTGATGTCCAGAATGAGACCCCCACAAAACCTACAAGAGACAAAGATTGTCTTTTCTTACTGAAAAATGTTTTCTCAGGTAACCTAATATATATATATATATATATATATATATATATATATATATATATATATATATATATATATATATATATATATATATATATATATATATATATATATATATATATATATATATATATATATATGTTGACATTAAAATTAACTGCTTTTATTAATAAAATATTATATGTTTTTCATATTGCATACACCAACAAAAGTAACAGAGTGTATTAGTGCCCGCCCCCTTTTTCCAGCAGAAAAAGTTCCCGAAGTATTTTTTCCGTTCATTTCTCCCATAGGGATTTTTAAAATGTCTCCGTTAAAGCGTTATAAGCCATAAACCGAGGTGGATCATAACATTACAAATTTTGATGTGAAGCAAATTAAAAATTGGACAAAAATTAAAAGGTACAGGACTGCATACTTAATGGGTTTAGTGATGGAAAAAAATACAATTTATTGAAGCATTACAAACACATATAACAATATATTTTAAGTTTGTTGCAAAATATGCATATATATGTATTTTGAGAGCAAAAGGAGACAAGATTCATTTGCAGTACTTCATGGGAATGGACGGAGCTAAAAACTCTTTTGCCTCATTTTGCTTGTGGAATTCTCAGTACAGCATCATGGGTAATGTAGTTTTTCACCACGAATTCTGTTGTTAAGCATGATCATTTTAAAACTAAGCTGAAATAATGTGGGCTGACGGATTCAACAGAAGCAAATACCATCAATAACAGCCTTGTAGCTCACAGTAGGGCTGTCTTTTATGGAAAAAGGTAATTGAGATAAAAAGACTTCTCACAATTCTGACTTTATTTTGACTTTATAACTCACAATTGTGAGTTTATATCTCGCAATTCTGACTTTATTTCTTGTAATTATGAGTTTATAACTCACAATTTTGCCATTTTTTCTTGTAATTGTGAGTTTATAATACAATTTTGACTATTTCTAGCAATTGTGAGTTTATATCTCGCAATTCTGACATTATTTCTTGTAATTGTGAGTTTATAATACAATTTTGACTATTTCTAGCAATTGTGAGTTTATATCTCGCAATTCTGACAGTATTTCTTGTAATTGAGAGTTTATAATACAATTTTGACTATTTCTAGCAATTGTGAATTTATATCTCGCAATTCTGACTATTTCTTGTTAGTTTATAATGCAATTTTGACTATTTCTAGCAATTGTGAGTTTATATCACAATTCTGACATTATTTCTTGTAATTGTTAGTTTATAATACAATTTTGACTATTTCTAGCAATTGTGAGTTTATATCACAATTCTGATATTATTATTTCTTGTAATTGTGAGTTTATAATACAATTTTGACTATTTCTGGCAATTGTAAGTTTATATCTCGCAATTCTGACATTATTTCTTGTAATTGTGAGTTTATAGTACAATTTTGACTATTTCTGGCAATTGTGAGTTTATATCTCGCAATTCTGACATTATTTCTCGTAATTGTGAGTTTATAACTTTGAGCCCATTTATACACTCACTTGCCGGTCATTTTGAGTTCGTCGCCGACCGCATGGCCACCGCCGCCACCTGGACTCCCATCATGAGGCGGACCACCATTCATCTGAAAACCTTCCCCTCCGGCAATAATGTTTTTGCTAAAAACACAAACACACAAACTCAGTTTGTTTCATCAGTTATCAGTGCTCATATAGTTTATTAAACTGCCAATCAACAGATGAATTTCACTGTAAAATCAATGGTTGTCAGTACCGTTTATCAGCAGACGGGATGGATTTAGGAGGTTCGATCCTGATATCAGGATCCCACTCTCCTGGAGGAAGAACAATGACTTCATCCAGGAACTCATCAATCCCTGCCAGCAGGTCGCCACGATCTTTCGCTTTATACGCTATGTCATGAAACACCTACAACAGGACCCAAAATAAAAACACTGAACTATAATAAATACTGCAATAATGCACATAAACACAGAAATAAGTAAACTTTCACACACACCTCATCAGACATGAGCGTGGCGATGGCACGTCCGATCTCACGGTATGATTTGGCCTTTCCTTTGGGCCCCAGCAGAATAAAAAGGAACCTATAAATACACATAGATATTGTTCCAACTATAGCAACAGATTTATGAATTGCACAGCTTGAAATAGCGAGTTGGTTACCGTGTGGGAACAGGAACCTCGGTGAGACCTCCTAACATGAGGGACTGCTGAAGACGCACAAACGCCACAAAGGGGGAGTCCAGAAAATCCACCTCCCCGACCAGCACGTTGGACGCCTCCGCATCCCGAGGAATTTTCTTCATGAACTTATTATTCAACTACAGAGAGAAGCAATTAGAAAAACATATTTTTCAGTACATTCAGTGTGTGCACTTTTTTAATTAATTGGTTTGTAGATCTGGTTCTGAAAATCACTGGAATCATAATCGCACAGTGTTCGTTGGCCAGATGAGAACTGCCCCCCGACTGAGCCTGTTTTTTTTCTTCTTCTCTCCATTCTGTCACCTGATGGAGTTTGGGTTCCATGCTACTGTCGCCTCTGGGTTACTTAGTTGAGGACATTAAAGCTGCAATCTGTAAGTTTTGCCTCTTTGCCGCCGTCTCTGTTTGAAACCTACAATTGCAGTTATTTGCGGAACTATCAGCTTTACGTGGGTTGTGCCCCGGCACGACTCCTCAGCACGGATGAATCTAATGTTTTTGAGGAGAATGTGTGGCTGTCAGTCACCGCACCCGAGGACAGTGTACTTCGAATCACAGATTGTAGTCCTAGAAGTATGACCAAAATACCGGAAAATGTAATCTGAACAAGTAACTAACAAATCTGCCACTTTTGTTCTGACCAACTGAGAAAAAGAGCATTACAATAAATTGTGCTACCAATGGTGATTAAACCTAATGATCGCTTAGCTCATATCACATCAAACTGTGCAAATTATTATTCGGGGCTGAGCACCGATGGTGTGAGGATCCTATTGTAATTGCTCGGTCAATTCTTCTTCTTCTCCAAAATGAAACGCATTTTTGAGGGCCTAAACGTGCTTGAAAGCTCATGAAACTTTGCACACTGTCAGAAGTGGTGAAAATTTACATCTGACATGGGTTTCAGAATTAGGTGTGGCAAAATGGCTAAATAGTGCCACCTACAAAATTTCAATTAAGCGCCCTTAGCACTATGTTTCATGTAAAGTATGAAATTCGTTAGACACATCTAACAGCCCAATACCTACCAAAAAAGCCCCTGGGTGCAAAATCAGAAAACCCAACAGGAAGTGAGATATTTTGAATTTTCTCTGCAAAATTTTTGCAGTTTTTGCCATTTCCAGACATTGTACTTTAACAAACTCTTCCAAAAGTTTTAATGAGATCAACATCATATTTGGTTAGTCTAATCTAAAGGCCTTTGCGACTTTAAATTGCGAAGATCTAGAGTTTTCGTTGAAGGGTGTGTTCGTGGCGGCCTGACAAAATTCAATGTTTAGCCATGAAACAGGAAGTTGTTGTAACTCAGGCATACAACAGGAAGTGGCATGTTTAACATGGTGATGAACTACTTTCAACATACTAAAATATGCAATTGAGTGCTAAACATGCTAGAAACAATCTAAAACATGCTAGCAACACTTAGCTGAGTGCTAAAGCATGCTATTATCATCATGAAACAAAGTTTATTTAACTCGAGCATACAATATCCAATATAGCAGGAAAAGCAGTGAAAGCAGTGTGGCAAATACAAATGACTGACATTTTCCTCCTATATTTATAAACTTAAATGCATATTGCCCAGCATGCTCTGTTTTCCTAAAGCCACCGGGTCGTGGTGGCACAGATGCGAGGGCCCTTTCATCACTGCTTGCAGCTTTAATTATTGTTATACTTTGTTCTCAAATTGTTAATGTTAACAACATCAGCACTGCATGACTGTGTGTATTTAGTGTGCATTAGTGTTACCTGTAAACAGTGTATATAAACAGACGTGACGTAATGACACAAAGATGAATGGTGGCATGCTCAAATTTCCCGCAAAAACCTACCAGTACCACTCAAATTAGAAAACATTATGACAAGCTTACCGTTGTGAATCGGGCTAAGGTAAGGAGATAGTTTTGAACACTGGCTGATTATGTACTTGATCAAAAATGGAATTTGGATCATTTTTAACCAAAAAAGTTACAGACTGCAGCTTTATTTCAATTAATGATAAATGATTTTTAATAGTTTTAGTGTAAGTTAACAATAACAACACTGTTTCAGGCTGTTCAATTTATTTATTTATATGTATATAAAGCAATATGTTGCATGAAAGTGTAAAAGTAATACATTTACAATGGAAGCTTTAAGTATATCTCTATATACCTTATAAACCATGTTCAAATCTACATTGTTTATTTCTTTCACACATTTATCAAAAGAAGTGATACGTCTCTTTATGAGATCATATTTCAGTGAAATATAAAAGACTGGTAAGATTTAAGCAAGTGGGAAAGAAACAAGCTCACAACTAGTATAAACAAAAGGATCATAAAGCACTTCATTAGTGATGAACGCTGGGATGACAGACAGCCAAGAACACACACAGACACTCTGACACAACACAGGCCTTGTGTTTGTGTAATGTTTGCGGTCTGAGTGATTTTAATCTGAGGTTATCAGCATAATTGCTGCAGTAGCGAGAATAACACACAACAGGAGCTCTATGCATTTGACAAGGCACTCCCGCTAATCCACAAATATTGACGCAACTGACGACAGCAGTTATGTTTTGTCCTTGTGTGAAAGACGGCCACCGAGTTTCATTGTGCACTACTGCGTTTGAAGAAAGAGTTTCTTTTGTATTATTGCACTCATTCCTGTCCTAGAGATGTCACGCCCAGGGCTGTATAGCCTGTGTAACCAAACTTCCCACAGCAGAAACAGTCATTTATCCTGCCTGTCATGAACTCTTGGTGGGAGAATCTCACAAAGCCTGTCGAGAACACACCTGGTTCATAATTCAATAAAATAATAGCAAAAAATTTAAAGAAAATAAAGCCCGTTTTCAAACCATTTTCTTGGCTATGAAGAATATTTCCCCATAATTTTCATTAGTGACCCCCCCCCCCCCAAAAAAAAGTCACTGTTTGGATTTAAATAGGCAAATATTTAAGAGTTTATGATTGTATCACTATTACAGTGATTATTATGTTTCTAGCATGTTTGGCAAGTTCTTCTAACCCTAACTGATGGAGTGAGTAGCTTTTCATTTCTTAAACAACCATGTAAGGAAGACACATCATGGCCATATCCCAGTATGACAATGTCAAGATTCATCAGGCTCAAATTGTGAAAGAATGGTCGGGAGGGAGCATGACAAATCATTTTCACACGTGAACTGACCTTGAGTCCAGACCTTCATTTCATTGAAAGTTTTTGGGATGTGCTGGAGGAGGCAGAGTGCTTAACTCTTGAATTGTCAATACAAGATCTTATATTATATTAATAATCGTTATTACATATTATAAATATATTTACACTATTATATTATTATATACACTATTATTATATACACTATTACACTTTTTATAATAAATTTAAATATTGTACTATAATTATTGTTATTTAAAAATATTATTTTATATATATATATATATATATATATATATATATATATATATATATATATATATATATATATATATATATATATATATATATATATATATATATATATATTATATTATATATATATATATTTAGTATATGCTTAAATATACTAAATATACTTAATTATACTACTAATAATTGTTCATATTTTAAATATTATATTTAAAAATTATAAAATTATAATTATATTTGATATTATAAATACATACATTATTGTATTATTAAATTGCAAATCATTTATATTTTAATAATATATATAATTTATTATATAAAAATTATATATATATTTAAAATATTTAGAATATTTGCAATTAAAATATTTCTATGTTTACGGTTATCTTTTAAAATAATATATATTATATTTTAATATGTTAAATCATTAGAATTTACATTATTATATTATTATATTTTCCAGCATTTATATATCATGGTAGTAATTGCTGATTTAAATAAAAGAAAAATAATAATAAAAAAAGAGAATTTAATGAGAAATGAGATTTAATTAAAAACAATGAGAATTATATAAAAACTTAAAGTACACATGAAATCAAAATTGACCTTATTTATTTTGTTAGCTCAAATTGCTAGTTTTGTGGTGAACAATTCATCCGTGAAAGTCAATCCACACAAAAAAATGGTTTGGCTTTGTAATATTTAATCAAAATCTGAAAATGCTCCTCCCCTCTGCAACGGTGCCCCTTTTCAGATGACGGCTTGGGTTGTAAACACTTAAACCACTCCCCTCTGACCGTTAGTCTGCTATGAGCGAGAGATGGAGAGGAGGAGCGCTAAAATAAAACTCTGCCTTCTATTCAATATTCCGTTTCACTTGGAAATACGTCACAGCACTGGAGAAAAGTCGTTTGCAACTTCCGGTTCACGCAGACTTTAAAAGTCTGTATGCATAACAGTAATGATAATTTTGGAGGAAATGTGCTTAATTGTCTGGAAAATATTTTCTTTTAATATTCAAGATGGAGAATATAACTTTTTATCTTTTCTTTTGATTTTGGAGATAAAAATGTGACCTGGACACAATGAGATTCACGATGGTACTCTAACACACTTTACCCTTATGTCTATGGTAAGACCCAACAATATTTTCTTGCAGAATTAATCTACATGTGAAGAAACAGTTAATTAACACACACACACAGTGAGAAAGAGAAAGAGAAAGAGAAAGAGAAAGAGAAAGAGAAAGAGAAAGAAAGAAACACACTTCAAAGTACCTGCTCTTTCTCAGGCTTGTCTGAGAGATCGTTGAGGCTGTTGGAGGTCAGGTTACGGTGCGTCGTGGCTGGACTACCTGCAGAAATCGTACAAGGTCAAAGGTCAAACACTGATCCACTGCTTAAACTCTAAAACACGTCGTGGAAAATACAGAAAAATTCTAAGAAACAAAGAGGCCCAAGATTTTCAAAGATAAATTACTTTGTATATCTATCTACATCTCAATAGATTCCTTAACTAACTTGTTGGGCAGGTTACAGAGAACTAAAACTCCCCTGTAATATATATATATATATAGAGAGAGATTAGACTGATCTTGTGATAATGATGATAACACTCATGTGTTTCAGCATATACAGTATACTCCAACAATAACTTCATGGGAACTTTTCAGAAACATTCCTAAAGTGTTTATAATGTTGTGCACATACAAAAGGATTTATTTTAGCCCTTATCTACAGATTTACAGTGGACTAGACCTGATTGTCAGCAGCAATCTTACAGAGAACCAGATAACAGGACAGAAACAGCAAATCTAGCATGAATCAGACTAAATCTTCAGCTACAGACTTACAGAGAAGTCCCATGCTGTTGCTTCTCTGCATCTGAATTTGCTCGTCAGGGTCAAAGTTGATAAAGCAAGGCACAGAGTGATCAAGAGGACGCGCTTCACACGCCGAGAGATAAAGAGAAAAGACAGGGTGCATGCATGTCAATCAAGACAAGAGGGAGGGACAGGGAAGAGAGAAAAGAAAGCATTAGAGCAGAGAAATCAATTAAAGTAAGGTTCAAAGCGCTGATTCAGAATTTAAGCTTAAAATTAAAATGAAATAGACAACATTCACAAAAACCCAATCAGCACCTACTCTTTGAGTTTAGAAGAGAAATGATCACAGTTTGAAAGGACATAACAACATTTTCGGAGAGAACAGAGTTAGAGAAGCTGTGAAACTGCTATACATATTTATAAATAATATATTTATACATTATTTATCAGCTATCCAGCATTTAAAATAGTTACTAGAGTCAAGTTGGACTTTTGAAAAATAGTCAGCTACATTAATTTGAAAGCTAAATACTAAAAAAAAATCATAAATGGTAAAAAAAAATAAAACCGTAGAAAACTATATAACTTAAAAATAAAAGTACTGAAAACATTTATTAAAATTAATATATATTTTATTAATATATAATATAATAATATATATCAATGATTATTTTTCTTTTGATGAGAGTCGTTAATTTATATGAATAATCCAAAACAACTGATTCCCTAAAATAAATTAAATAAAAAGTGTGTGTGTGTGCGTCTGAAAGAGCGTTTGATTATTACTTCAGGTCACCCGACTGTAAACTTGTTCAGTACATTAAAAACAATCTTGTAGCATTGCACCACTACTTGGAACAAACACCTTGTTTTTGGAAAAGTTACAATATTATGATAACATCTGATCTATTGTCAAGCTACTGAAGAATGCAGTCAACATTTCTTGACATTTAGACAACACTTCTAGTTCTTTAAAGTCAATGTAAGACCTTTCACTGTCATACTGAGAAAATGCATAAAGATTTAATCAGATGGTGAAAAGTGTGTATAGAAGCTGGATGGGAGGGGCTGAAAAATAAAGGGCCTGATAATGTCAGCCAAAAAGGAAAGAGGTTTCAGACGCAAAGTTATTTCATTTTGATGAAAGATTATGATAAACAAACTTTGAAACTTTTTCTTTGAAATAATGCGAGTCAATGAATCACAATAAGGCCAGTGCCCAGTCGCATAAAGCACCTTAAGTGTAATTTTCCCTTAAGATCGCCCTTATGTTTCCCTTAAACTTAAGGGTGTTGCAGAAAATAACCGTTAAGTATTACTTAAGGGTTTCTTTAGGTGAAACGTCATAAACCCTAAGAATTTCCCTTAAGTATGTATTTTTCACTTAAGTAATCCCTTAAAAAAACGTAAGTGTTGCATAAAGCCCCTTAACCGTCATTTCCCAGTGCAATGATATTACGCAGCGCCCGTGAGCCCCTGCTTGCACAGGGAACGTGCCCTGCAACCATGGAGACGTTTGTGAGAGACGCTGTGTAATATCATTGCGCCTGCTGCAGCCATGATACGGCAGCAAAGTTCCTTGATTATTACGCCGGAATGAGAGTATAGTTCCTAGCCATATCAGCCTGGAAAATCGCAACTTTTCATTTTCTGTCGGTCTTAGTATACGATTTAACTACAGAAGAGTCAAGTTTTAAATAGGAAAAATATCAAAACTCTTTGGTCATTTTTAAGCGCGATGCTAACGGTCTAATCAGATTCAATGAACTATGCTAAGCTATGCTAAAAGTGGTACCGCCAGAACCGGAGATCGGCTGAATGGATTCAAAAACGGTAAAACTCAACTGTTTAACTCTAGGGGAGTTGGAAAATGAGCCTATTTTCAAAAAAAGTGGAGTGTTCCTTTAACATTTTACTTTTACTATACAGATCAACAGCTCAGTTTCGGCAGCAAATTTCAGAAACCAAAACATGATCTAATACATTTCTAGAAGTTTCTAGTTTTTCCTGGGAGGGTCTCAGGTTTAATTGTTGTGAAAATCTGAAAACACAACTGCATTTCTTCAGCACATTTGATTACTTCCGACATCAAAGCATTTTCAGTTTTGCACTGTGCAAATGTGCTTTTTATTTCACCCACAAGACTGTTGGAAAACATCTGTACCGCTGTGAATGCAACCTTTTGTAAAATGAGTGAGAGACGTGTGGATTGATTGAGCAGATAGATGCTGATGGTGAAAGTGAGAGGAGAGATGTGGAAACCGATAGAGTGTAAGCGAGAGGTTTAACGTGGCAGCTGTGTTACCATTCTCCTGGCTGCTGAACAGGCGACTCGCGCTTGACACGCTTTTTCCAATATCTGCCAGCGAACGCAGGTTGGACTTCTTGGTCTGGTGGCGGTGTTTCCGGAGTAAAGTGTACATGACCATTTCCTTCAGTTCGGGCTTTAGCTGTCCGGTCTCGATCTGATTGTCAGTGATGATCTCTGAAAGACAGAGACAGATTTCATCAGGCATATACTTGTGCTTTAAAATCCCCAGAAACAAAAACACTCGTTATTAAGATTGCTTTTAAGCTCTTAAGAACCATAAAGCAATTCAAGATCCTTATACACCCTAAAAATGGTTCTTGAAGAGGGTTCTTTGCTGAACACTGAAGAACCTCATATGCTGAAGTGCAGTTTTACCAACGATCTGCTGAAGTGAGTTTGCCTCCAAGTCCAGCATGATGGTTCCTTTCTCAATGCAGTTTTTCAGTTGGAAGAGCGAGTGAAGGGACAGAGTGGCCACATGGGGTTTACTCCACCGTTCTCCACCCTTCTCCACCTTCTCCTCAAACTTTATCCATCTGAGACAAACACATAAAACACATATGCAGCTGAATCAATTTTAGAGTGTGACCCTGTACAGTGACATTATTCCAGGTACTGAACTAGCTTATAAAAATACCATGATAATACAATTTTGGGGGGCACTTACCACAATAATATCAGGTTTTTTCAGCATGTATTATGATAATATTTTGCTTTGTGCAATGAGAATATTACATTTTTGGGACATTTACCATCATAATACTCCCATTTATTGTTGATCATGCACCTTAATTATACTATGGTTTTACCATGGTGCATACATGTATATTATGTTTTGGGCATGTTCTATAGTAATAACCATGTTTCTATATTAATTTTGGTCATCTACCATGGTGTATCATTCTTTGAAGTTAGTTTGGGGTCAGATTTTTTGTTTTTGAAATTTATACATCAATGCTGCATTAAACTAATCAAAAGTGAATCAAAAGACATTTATAATATTACAAAAGATTTAAGATTTAGATAAACGCTGTTCTTTTGAACTTTCTGAATCTGTATTCATCAAGAAACTGTTTTCAACTTTGATAATAATAATAAATGTTTTTTGAGCAGCAAATCAGCTTATTAGAATGATTTCTGAAGGATCATGTGACACTGAAGACTGGAGTAATGATGCTGATTATTCAGCTTTGAATCAGGAATAAATTACATTTTAAAATATACATAAATAAAAATTGTAATAGCATTTCAGAAGAATACTGTTGAGTGAGCAGGTGAGCAGAAGAGACTTATACTCCTACAGACCCCAAACTTTTGAATGGTAGTTTATATGAATATGGCAGTCGTTCACTATCATGGTTTTACCATCAGTATACCATGGTACAATTACGGTACTGTGTTTGCAAGGACATGAAGACTTTATATTTTTGTTCATTTAAGCTTATACCATTTGGCAAAACAGAAAGACAGAGAACGATAGCTGCATAACTTTGGCTTTCTGCTGACTAACTGAAAGCTATTTGATGTAAAATAAGAATCAAAATGATTCAAAGCTTCTTATAGCTCTTCTGGTCCTGTTATTAGCTTACCCATGTCTGCTTGAGCGAGTATCTTAGAGAAACGATACCCAACCACACACAGATATCCTTCAAAGCCCTGTAATCTTGTGCAGAGGGGCTGTTGAGCTGAGTTTAGCCAAGCGTGGGTATGATATTTGAGACAAAAGTGATACATACTCTCTCACACACACACACACACACACACACACACACACACACACACACACACACACACACACACACACACACACACACACACACACACACACACACACACACACACACACACACACACACACACACACACACACTGCAGCCTGCGGTTACCTGAGACACAGGTGAACCCAGAGACCCATGAGAACTCTGGGAACCCTGTACTGGGTTTTTGCATCCCAACACACACACGTGTACACACAAAAGACAATGGGCTCTTTGTTAGCAAATGGTTTCATTTCAACATGATCCAGGTAGATTTTAACATGTAAATCTGGAACATGCAAATTCGAAGAAAGAAACGGTGTGCAGTAGTCGATCCATGAAAGGATTTTATGTCCATCAAATGATGCAAAATTTGTGTGAAACACAAAAACCTGCTATTGACTGCAATGTGAGATTAAATATATCCATTCTATAAAATATGATTTCATGTTGCATTTTAATTTGTTGTATATGCATGTCCATATAACCCAAATAAATAAATTCTAAAACTTTGCCATGATAAAATATGCACTGGTTTTCCTTTCATAAATCACATAATAATCACACAATAAAACTAAATAAATGAAATAATATAATAAATAAATAAAAATTAAATGAATTTTTTTTTAAATTAAATTAAAATTAAATAACACAAAAAAAAACTAAAAATAAAAAAATATATACAAGAAATAAAATAAAATAATATAATAAGATAAAAATTATTTTTTATCTTTTATCCCTCCCACCCTGTTATTTACCTCGAAATAATTGTGAAATGTCAGTTTGGATGTCATAATGAAAAGAAAGTGATATCAAGAGTTTTCAGAGAAGCACATTTCAAAAGCTTGTTCAATTAACATTTAGCATCCGAAAGTTATTTTTCAAGTTTCATGTTCAAATATAAAATATCCAAACCATGTTTACCCTTGTCATAAAAAAAAAAAAAAAAAAAAAAAAAAAAAAATCACCTTTACAAAATATTAAAAGGTACCCGTTTCACTCAAAAACATGATTTAGCTGTTAAATAACAGTTTCAGTAATTAATTACTAGTTTGCAAGGCCTGTGTGTGTGTGTTGGTCAGTTGATATGTTCGTGGCAGGAAAAGACCTGGAGATCGTCTGTCACTCAATCCACACAGGAAATCAAAACTACTAGGACCAGATAAAAGCTGCTTTGTCTTTTTGCTGACGTGTCTTTCCTCAGTTTCTTTGTCTCTTGCTTTTTGCAAGAGATCACTAGTATATCTAGCCAAAATAGTAAAAATGTTGTCATCATTTACTTACTCCCATGCTGTTCATGTGAAAAACAAAACAGTCTGGAACAATGGCAAGTAAACGAGGGCAAGATGATTTTTGGGGGGAATGTACTATTCCCTTAAGTATCAAAAAAAGAAAATAAAGAATGTACCTCTCCTTAAGTCCAGATCTGTTCCTCAGAAAAAAACATTTTGTTCTTGTGTTATTTGTTACTGTTTTCTGCTTAACCCTTATTCTGGAGTCAGAAAACTTATCTAATAGCATATGTGAGCGACGCACAGTCAGGAATGTGTGAAATCCTAAGAACAGTCAAGTGGCACACTAAAATCGTGAGCACTTGGTAAATGACGTGAGTGTTGAATACTTCTGTTGCTTTAGCAGAGACAAACAAGAGGTCTCTCCCTTTCAAGTGTGTGTTTCTGACCTGAAAAACGTGAAATTTGAAAATGATAGTTCATAAAGAAAATGATGGCTTTCCTGTGGCTCAAACAGTAGAGCATGACGTCATGATCAAATGTATAACCTTAAGCTGCTTTGGAAAAAAGTGTCTGCCTTGAAAACCAGACTTCGTAACACTGAATAGGCTAGAAAAATATTCCTCTTCTAACAATAGAAGAAGAAAGTTTACGTTAATAACCACTATAGCACCCCTTGTGGCCATACTGAGAATACAATGTGACCTGTGAAATTGTGCATTTTTGTTCAGTCTAATCTCCTATTTAATACATTTCTTGTGTTTGTTCACTTCACCTGGCTGTTTCCTTCCACTCCATCTCTTGACCGTCGACGGCAAGAAGCTCATCGAGTTCAGTGAAGAGCTGTGGCGGAGGTGGGCCGCTGTCATCTTCCCCCAAAATAAAGCGAATCCGCTCTGCTGCCGGAGAAACTGACGAGAAAACAACAAACCAGGTGTGAGATAGGCCAGCTTATAATATAAAGACTGCAAGCCAATACAATCAAACTACAAATCCAACAACAGAAACAAACAATAACACAACAGTACAATAGCGCTCTGTCTGCTTAAGGTGTGACGGTAGCAGAAATCAGTGGTTGTTTCCTGCATAGGTGTTATGTAACATCAAGATGAATGAGCTTTCTTGTAAATTTGAGTGTGTTACACCCAAAAAGCGGTCAGTACGTGAGACTTTATTTCCTGGATAAACAGAAATAGTGTTGCGAAAGCAGACAGAGCCAGAACTGACCCCTCTGTGAGATTTCAATCTGAATTTTACAGGGAAGTAGCCTTGAGATGCAAAGCACAAAATAAATGACAGAGGAAAATGCATGAAAAAGCCTGTGTCAGCATTTCTCATAACCACAATGTTGTATATTTTGTAAAGTGAAAGTTGCGCCACACCTTCTCTAAACGTGTAGACATTTAAATTACAAAGACTCAATTTTCCACACAGGCAGGGCCTTTTTTAAAAGGTAAAACTAGACAAAACAAGCGGTTTAAGATTAGACTTTTAGGATACTGATGATATCTGTGTCTATGTCTAGGAAATTAGGTCTAAAATACAATGATTTCTGGCCTTCCCTGCTAGTAAGGGAAGTCAACACATGGGGAAATCTCTCTTTTGCATTGCAACAGAGTTACTCAACTGGATATTTTAATTCAAAGTCTGCATTGGGACATACCACGTATATTTGCGTGTGTATCTACACAGGTCATGCATGTTTGCAGGTGTGCATGCTTCTTTTCAATCTAGCCTCAGGTCAAGGTAAAGACAGGTAGGGACAGGGAGCATAAGAGACTCCTTTCAAAAACAATAAAAAAATCGTACCGTCCCCAAACTTTTAAACATTCGTGTCACAATGTACAATGTCCAATGTACAAGTACAGTACAACTAAAAATAAAATTAAAGTTAAAATTAAAAAAAAAAAAAAAAACATTTAAAGGGGACATATCATGAAAATCTGACTTTTTCCATGTTTAAGTGCTATAATCGGGTTCCTGGTGCATCTTCCAACCCAGAAAACGTGAAAAGGACAACTCAGTAACTTTGTTTTGGCAAACCTTTCTCTGCACTAAATAACATGTCAGCAGCGTCTTACATCAGCAGCATCACTGTGGAGTCGTGAACCACACTCCGGAGCAGAGGGGGGCGGTAATGCACCAATAAGCTGGATGCCAACCGCCGTAAAACAGGGAAAAAAAAAGAAGAAGCAGCAGCAGCAGAGTCGTGAACGTGGATTGACAATAGACCCGGAAGAGAATACAATGCTGAATAAAGTCGTAGTTTTTGTTATTTTTGGACCAAAATGTATTTTCGATGCTTCAAAATGTCACGGATGTCCTAATCGCCAAAAACAACCACGGCAACGTAAAAGTGCATTACCAACGCCGACAGATGAAAGGATTCAATGGAATCAATTCAATGGAAAGGATTCCGGAAGAGAAGACAATGCTGAATAAAGTCGTAGTTTTTGTTATTTTTGGAACAAAATGTATTTTCGATGCTTTAACAAATTCTAACTGACCCTCTGGTGTCTCATGGACTACTTTGATGATGTTTTTATTACCTTTCTGGACATGGACAGTCTACCATACATACATTTTCAATGGAGGGACAAGAAGCTTTTGGACTAAACTGTTCAGCTTTGTTGTTGTTGAGCAACCGAAGCGTGAGCTGTTAAAGCTCCACCCTCTTTTGCAAAGTGGGCCAGGAGAAGCAGCTCATTTGCATTTAAAGGGACGCACACAAAAACGGCATGTTTTTGCTCACACTCAAATAGGCACATTTATGAAACACAGAGACATATTTGCTTATTTGATGGTCAGATGGTTTGATGTTCTTTGATGAAAAGACGTTCTTTGCATCACTTCAAATAAAGCTGGAGAATATGATCATAAGATTTTGTTTATGTCAGAGCTGCCGTCATTGAAGCGAAAGAGCCATACCCAATACTAAGACATTCTGAATAATTACTCAATTTGTTATGTTGATAATATAATATGCAATTAAAACAACAGTATTAAATTAGAAAAAATGCAAGATAATGGCACCAGAATTCATACTTGAAACATATTGAAGGCTTTTTAGTACTGTCTTTCTCTCTTTGTGCAGCTTAGCACATTTGGAGCATGCTAAGCTAAACTAAACTAGCCAAAGCTGGACGATTGTTTTCATCCCTCAGTGGCCTGAAACAGCCCCTCAGGAGTAAATCAGGCCATGGTGTACATAACAGAGAAGGGAAGAACATCCCTTTGGCCCATGTCTCCTAACCTGGGCTAAAAGTTAACACCTCTTACAACAAGTGGCTAAAATTACCCATTATACACTAGCATTTACTCAACACTGAAACTAGTGGCATTGTTGCCATCAGCTGACCACTAATACTAAATCCAGCCACAAATCCAGGCCATGAAAAGCTGTACAAACTATTTATGCAAGAAATGTGTTTGTTAGTTTAACCCAGTCACTTACTATAAGTAATGACTGTGTGAAATGCGGGATTTCTGTGCTCTCACACGATCTACAGTCAGAGAGACCGACGGAGAGCGGGTTCACCGAGGATAAACGCAGATAAAGGTGTCTATGTACTTGTTTAGCTTGATGCTTTGCCTTTTCAGCCATGTCACTGATTAGGAGAGATTAGCACACAAAGACCTTTAACTGAGGCTGTAAGGACCGCTTTATCTCATTCTCTCTCTCCATGGCTCTCTGGGTCAGTCATATTTATTTAATTCACTCCCTGATTCTCCAGAAGGATTGCTCGGAGATAATCTGTAAAATATCTGTGAAGGTTTTCTTCAAAGACATCAAGAATGACTTGTAGAAATTTGTGGTAAAAAAAGACAGAAATTAATACTTTTATTCAACAAGGATGCATTAAAGGCGCAGTGTGTAAGATTGTTTGGTGTTAGGCTATATATTATGTTGACTTGTGTACTTACATTATCCTAAATGTTTCCAAAAAAGTTTAAATCCAGAGAAATAAGCTATTTTAACTAGGGATGTCCCGATCACGTTTTTTTGCCCTCGAGTCCGAGTCCGAGTCATTTGATTTTGAGTATCTGCCGATACCGAGTCCCGATCCGATACTCAATAGCCTACATAAAAAAGAATAAAGAAGAGCGAAAAAACAGATCCAGGGACAGTGCTTTTCAGGTTTTTCAGGTATCTAACAGTTTTCAAATAGTAATCAAATATAAAATATCACTGCACATTATTTACTGTATAAAATAAATAAAGATTAATCGTTACTGAAGTTACAAAAACGATTCAGTCAAGAGCAGTGAGTGATTTCTTTGTTATTTGTTGATTGATTTAACATTAAATACAGGCAGCAGGAATAGAGGTTTTCCCTTTAAGACATGCACGATTCAGTACATACTGTTCCACATGCGCTGTCTTTCTCAACTAATATACGTTCACTTAAGACATAACCGACTATGTTTGCTAGGATACTCGCTAGGACGGGCATGTTGACAATTTTTGTATGAATGTGGCCGCCGAAGCGCAAGACTTGAAAGAGAACTCAGTATTTGCGCGCTGACTGAAATAAGCGTGTGCGCGCGTCGGATGAGCGCACACAAATCTTCTCACAGCGCGTGCGAGTTCTCTTTCGCGTCTTGTTCTTGAAGGTTTAAATCAGCAAGGCTTAAATGAGTTAGTTTAAACACAGATAGCAACGTGTGCTGTTCAGGTCTCACCTGCGCTCGCGCGCTATCAACAGGTGATGACGGCGTAAATGACTGGACATTAGAGCAAACGGCACTCGCAGTTAACAGTTTACAAAGAGTGACTGTTTTGTCCACGCTTTCTGATTATCGTTGTTGTAACGTTTTGTGCATCTATCGACTGAAACATACATTATCTGAACTCTGTCTGTTTTCCACGTTGCTATTTTAAACAAACCATATTAACCAATAGATGCGTCGTCATTCGAGATGGACTGCAGTGCAAGTGCAGTCCGTAAGTGGAGAACCGTATGGTTCGATTTTTTACCGAGAACCGTTGCACGCCTAATACATATATATCCGAGTCCTGATCGGGAGGTAATGTCCGATTCCGATCGAGTCTGAAACCACATGATCGGGCCCGATTTCCGATCACGTGATCGGATCTGGACATCCCTAATTTTAACCCGGAAACGGACCGTATCAATGCCATTATACCCAAGTTGCACAGCAGCCGCCGAGTGAACGCACAGAGTAGCATTACAACAACTTTCAACACATAAATGAATCTATTATGATAAAACAGCGCTGCTTTACCCCGCATACACTTGACCAGAAGAAGCAGAAGTGGGGACTGTGGTATAATAAAAGTCTAAACTCTCGAGCCATGTCTTACGCTCGTCTCTCATTAGCAATAGCTCCAGCGGCCTCGTTTTTACTCACACAGCACTTGGCCCTGCTCTGCTTCATACTACAGTAAGGTTAATAAAATGCATTATCTCAGGCTTGACCAGCCAATGCACATGAAGCAACCAGACCTTCTAATGGCAGCTGCAGTGACACAACATTAACAGTTGCCGATTGGCTCTTTTATTTAGAAGGCGGGACTTATTCGTAGTAATATCAGTGCACTGGTTTTGTATATCTAAACAAATACTGTTTTGATCACATCAATAGCGCAGGCATACAGGAGCAGTTGGGTATTGTTTCTTTATATGTCACTTACTGAGTGGTTTGAGGATGCTGGAGGAGGGATCATCTGCATTCTCTGTGTCCGATTTGTCGCTCACGTTTTCCGTCAAACGTTCCCTCTTCTCTTTGTGATTGGATCGTCGCCTGTGTCGTCGGCGCCGACGGTAACTCTTAGGCACGTGAACGCCAATGTAGACTGTGTGATGACCTACACACAGGGACAAGGCATGGTAAGATTACAAGATTACAAACAAACACACACACACACACATACACACTTACAAACACAGATACATGCATTTCAGAGTGATAGGTTAGAAATCAAAGCCTAAAAATAGACACACAGATAACCAGATGGTGTCTTTGCTTTAGTAAATAGTGTTTCTGTGTGTACATTTGTGTGCTACTGTTGAACTGTCAATGTATAATCGATTTGATGGAAGACAAAATCTGCTGACTTTTATTGCAAGGCTGTGTTAATCAGAGTTGAGATTTTTACACTATTAAAGAGGACAGACAGTGATTTGAGGCAAAAAAGCAACAGTAAGACATTAATTTTTAATGAGAGTTGGTCATTTCCAAGTTCAACTTTATACAAATAATTAGGTGCATTTCCACCGCAGGAACTTTCCCCAGGAACTAGGGACTTTGGGGTGGTACTCGGTGAGTTTCAACTGCAGGGACCAGGATGTAAATGAAGTTCCGGTTAAAGATTTCCCCCTCAGAAAGTCCCTGCTCAAGAGGTAGTACTTTTTCAAAGTTCAGGAACTTTCGGGGATGGGACTTGGGCGCTGAACATGCTGATTGGTTGAGTTCACGCAGCATTTTAATTCAACCACCATATTTAAAAGTCTGTTGCGGTGTGTGCTGTTGATTGCTACTCGAATCAACAATGGAGTTTGAAAAATATGACAGATGGACTGACGATGAAGTTGAGGCTTTATTAAAGGGGTCCTGGATTATGATTTCACTTTTTTAACTTGCTGTTTGAGCATAAACAACATCTGCAAAGTTACGACACTCAAAGTTCAATGCAAAGATATTTTCTTTTACAGAAATCACTTTTTAAGGACTAAAACAAATGGCTGGTATGGACTACAACAAGCTTCTTCCTGGGTTTGTGACATTACTAACCCTAAAATTTACATAAACCCTGCCCCCGACAACACGCAACAAAGGGGGTGAGGCCATGTTGGGCTGCTTTAGAGAAGAAGTTTCATTCTAAAAGTTGTAACTATTTCCTGATTCTCTCCATCAGTGTCGACTCCGGTTTGAACAATGTAAGGCTGAACAACATTACTGAAAATTCTCATTTTGGCTACCTGAGATTGTCCAGCACGATTAAAGCTCCACCCTCTGCTGCAAAGGGGGCCGGGAGCAGCAGCTCATTTGCATTTAAAGGGACACACACAAAAACAGGGTGTTTTTGCTCACACCCAAATAGGGGCAAATTTGACAAGCTATAATAAATTATCTGTGGGGTATTTTGAGCTGAAACTTCACAGACACATTCTGGGGACACCAGAGACTTATATTATATATTGTGAAAGGGGCATTATGGGTCCCCTTTAAGCTTGAGATATCCAGCGGGAACTAGAAAGTCGCACACAGTCCTATGTCACCAGACTAATTTGTCTAATCTTCACGGTACTTTAGACAGCAGTGGAAATGCACACAGTAACAGGTCTGGGGGAAAAAGTTCCTGGCATGAATTGTTCCGGATAATTTCGATGGAAACGTGGTTAATGTGATGTTCTCATTGATATCATTAACTTAAACTAAAACTATTACAAATCTTTTTTATTCATTGAAAAGATGCTGAAATAAAATATTAAATGAAATAAAATGTAAATGAAAAACTTTAACTTAAAAAACGAAAAGTTGCTGACTTTTTAAAATTGAAATTAAAATTCTTAGAAGTAAAATAAACTGAAATAAAAATAAATTAAGCTAAATAGAAATATTAATATAATTAATAGTAAAAAATAATATTAATATCATTCTTAATATTAATGTTAAATAACTATTTAAAATATTAAAAACTGATCTAAAACTAATAAAAATTACAAATAACAAAATTACTAAGACAAACTAAAATTTAAATAAAAAAGTAAAAAAGCTAATATTCAAAAATTAATAATACTGTAATAGTTTTTTTTTTTTTTAATAATAATACCAAAACAACATTGATGTGACCAACAGGACCACACTGAGATTCACTTTCTAATGTGTTTGCATGAGTGAAACAGGAAAAATGGCTTGATGACATCAGCTGTGAAAAAAAGTCATTTCAGAGTTACATTTTTACAGCATTTATTTTCTTTGGAAGAGCATGTACTGATCAATCATTCACAATAAGACCAGGAACGTGTAAGAAGGTAAATCAATCTCACTGCGTTTCTGTGTTGGTATGATTTTTTGAAGGAAAAAAACTGACCCGTATCTCACACTTGTTAGATTATAGATAAATGGCAACAACTTCCTGTACAGCTGATCTAGCAGGAAACAGCAAAACATCTCCAGGAAGTGGATGTAAAAACAGAAAACACACACACTTAGATGAACACACTCAAAGAACGATATAAGAACTAATCACTCATCAGTCCAGTCATCCATCAATCATGCTTCAGTCATCCTTCACTTCTTTCATTTCAGGTTTGACTTTAAACAAAGAAGTCCACCAGTCGTTATCTGATAGAGCACTGTCTGTGTCTGTGTGTGTGTGTGTGTGTGTGTGTGTGTGTGTGTGTGTGTGTGTGTGTGTGTGTGTGTGTGTGTGTGTGTGTGTATCATGTGAAAGTCCAAAGTTCAGGGACGACAAGAGAGAGTGAAACAAATATAAAAAGGGCTTAAGTGTGAACTGCTCAAGTTTGCGAATGCGTGTTTGATCTGCTTTTGATGTGGAGATATTTTTAGATGTCTAAACTTCTAATACTTTATACATCCCACAACTAAGAGAGGAATTCACTCAGAGTGAACTGTACCAAGTCAATTAAAAAACTGGGGCTGCAAATTTGAATATGGCCCACACTGTCAGTATTCTATTCATTAAAATTATATAAATTAAAATTATTCTATGATGAGCTACATTTACATGGAAAGAGTTATGACAATTTATTTTAATCCCGGAATGAATGAAAAATGGGTAAATTTACCATACAGGGTGTAATTTTTTAAACATTTTATCTATAATATAATATAATAAATATAATATAATAAATATAATATAATTAATATAATATAATATAATATAATATAATATAATATAATATAATATAATATAATATAATATAATATAATATAATAAATATAATATAATAAATATAATATAATTAATATAATATAATATAATATAATATAATATAATATAATATAATATAATATAATAAAGGGTCAATGACGTGATGGGTAATTTTTTTGTCCAAAGGTCTTAATAATACAAAAAAACAAAAACATAGATATGACATCCAAAGTATGTGAGGTAGTACAACTACATCTCTTTTATTGAATCCAAAAGGTTTTAATTATATTTTGCTACATATAAATGTATTTTAAAGATTCTGAAGTGTCAAAATGTCATTCGGTTTAACCGTCCAAAGGCCAATACAACCATTTGATTTGTGATTAAAACATCTTAAAATGTAATAAATGAATATATTTTTTATTCTGGCATGATTTTATAACATCATATATCAACATAGTGCTTAATACCATAAATGGTATTAAAATTATGTGTAGAAGTCATTTCTTTATTATGAGAAAGAATGTCCGTAAAAATGAATTTCACTGATGTCATTCGGAGTAACAGATATAAAGGGACCATTTTGGATCAAGTCATGCGGTCAATATCATGTGACAGGATGTGACATCATTCAGACACCTACAAAGGACCACATGGTCATGAAGCAAAGTAACTAACTCTCTCTTCATGTTTTCACTTGCTCATACGCATGTCCCAAAACATCAGGTCATTCGGTACAACCACTATAAAACATGGAAAATGTTGTAATATTTTAAAAACTTGTACTAAATATAAAATGTTGATTGTCCTTTTACTGGCTAGCTAGATATCAGCCTGTGGCATTGTTAAAAAATATCGTCATTTAGTATAACCACATGTCATTCGGCAAAACTGAAATTTTGGTTTTTGGACTTTTTTGGTGACAAATTTTGTCCATCTTGTAAAAAATGACAAAAAAAAAAAAAAAAAAAGTGTTAAATGATTATAAAAACCACATAATCTCATTGTTAACACTTGATAAAACTTCTTAATTAATTATATCTCCATTATATTTTTTTACACTTTTAAAAACCTTATCCGTCAATGACCCGTATAAGGCATGTGAATAAGATGAAGGGGTTTGCACTGAAATATAGTGTGCTAAAGTGATGCCCATTTAGTCAATTCCAGTGTGGAAACAGATTCTGTGTGTGTGTGTGTGTGTGTGTGTGTGTGTGTGTGTGTGTGTGTGTGTGTGTGTGTGTGTGTGTGTGTGTGTGTGTGTGTGTGTGTGTGTGTGTGTGTGTGTGTGTGTGTGGATTAAGATAGTAGTAAACATCTTCACGTGTAGAGCTTTGTTTTGTTACATCTGCAGCGCTCATAATCCTCTCCTGCCCTTGAACACAAATTATAACCAAGAATAAAAACAAAACAAAACAGCTGGTAGTCGAAAGAGAGTAAAACAGGAATGAGTGAAAGTGAACGTGAAACTCAATCCACAGCACCTAAGAGTCTTAGGGATCTGCGGTCGTCACTGAGACACAGGAGATCGTGTATCCCACAATATATTTAAGTGCAAGAACATGTGTGTGTGTGAGTGTGTGTTTCGTACCCTCGACCTCCTCTTCACACACGTTTTTGATGTAGGACGCTCCCCTGTCCACTATGGCTTCATCCTCCATTCTAAAACAGAAAAAAACAGAGAGGGAAAGTCAAATACAAAAACTATAACCCAGACTTTATCAAGAAAAAGTAAACACGTTTAATCTCGCCTTGCACGCGGACATTTCTCAGAACAGCGTTTCTTCTGAAGGAGATCAGTGATTTGTGTTTTAACCTTTCTTTTTTACATTTACTTGTTTATCAGGCGTGTAAACCTGAACCAGTCTGGTTTCAATTCAAGTCATCACATGCCTTGCCCTGAGGATTGGATGAACTGGACGACTTGAGGGTAAACTCTTATGACTTGAAACAATTAGAAACCATATAAAATAACAAAGTAATTTAGCAACCACATAGCAACGCCCTAACAACCACCCACAATATCCCATTATGGTGGTGAAAATTTTGCATGCATGGATAAAAACACTGCTTACATTTTCTTAATAAAAAATCTGTATAAAAACAGTTACTTTTCAACACCAACGCCATCATTTGTATCACTGAGTATGAAGTGATGAGGAAGCCTTCGTAGTTGAAATTCAGATATGGTAATGGCCATTTCATTTCACAACAGGCTAGGCCATCTGACTTTATCTGACCAATCAGAGCAGAGTAGACCAATCACAACAGGCTGGGCCATCCAGTGTTGCCAAGTCCACATATTCCAGCGGAATTTGGCTACTTTTACACTGTTGCCATGGGTTATTTTTCATGTCCGCGGATTGAAGCGACCCCAAATAACATGATATTTAGCCCCTGGGATGCGAATTTATCAGGGGAACCCCGCCAAATACACAGATTTTATCCCTCGGAACGTGATTTTTACTGCTGGACCCCCCATGAAACGCGATTGGGCTAGTTTTGAGAAGCAATTGAGCGGGTTCTGTTATGAAAACCTGGCAACCCTGGGGCCATCTGACCAATCAGAGCAATTTCAGACACTTTGAGAAAAGAGGTGATGCTACAATGCATATTGTGAGAAAATGGAAGTGTTTTTTGAACTTAAATGCATGTAAACCTGTTGTAGGAAACCTACAAAACAAAATTAGGAACCTTTTAAAGTACCATAATAGGGACACTTTAAAAAAAAACATCTTTCTGCCTCCAAAATATTTGAATGGTAGTGTGTATCATTTACGCTGGACATTTACTTCACAAAAGAGCTAGCGAGAACAACTGTGTTTTATTACATATTCTCCCTTCTTTTTTTGTCATTTTAGACTCTTTTATCCATGAGGTCAGTGGTGCTGGTTTCACAGCTTGTCTCTGCTTTATCTCTGTCTCTATGCATATATATCTCTTTATTTCTTACACTCTATTATACAATCATTACAGTGAAGCATGCATTATCCATCCTCAGTTACGGAGAATTTCACAGTATAGATCTCATTTATCCCTCCGGTCATTCTTAAGTTCATTTCCTGTGGTCTTTAGAATGACGAACGAAGGCCAGGTGGTCATGTAACCTGGTTAGATGAGCTATGTTATCTTGTGATTAATATACGTTAAACATGAGCCGAATGTACTGTAATCTCTCTGTTTATAATAACCCCTCACACACCATGAGGAGCCAGACTGCCACACGAACATAAACCGTTGGATCAGCATTTGACAATCGGATTTCTGGCAGCGCATCAACTCTCTGCATCTGATTTCAAACTAAATAAAGTTTATTCATCTCTAGTGGAACACAAACGGGAAATAGTACTTGAAATGTGTTTAACAGATGTAATAAGTTGAGCCAATCTCACAAAACCAGCAAAAAACGTTCCTGGTCATATTTCACACCAAAAAGAAACAATTAAGATACTGCGCATATATACATATAAATAGTGCTTAAAAAATTAAGTGCTTAAAATAAAAATAATAATAAAATAGTGCTTAAATTAGTATTTTTTTTGCATTGTGATATATTTAAGAATAATTTTTCCTCATAACTGTGATGTAAAAAACAAGAAATGCTTAATATAAGTTAGACACAAATATATACACACACGTATTTGCACATTATATATATACACACACACATACATATATACAATTTTATATATATATATATATATATATATATATATATATATATATATATATATATATATATATATATATATATATATATTTAATAATATATAATTTATCATTAAATTATATATATATATATATATATAAAACACAGACACACACATTTATATATTCTGTGATTTTTAATTTAAATATAACTAATATAAATTAGACATATATATATATATATATATATACACACACATATACATAATTAATAAATTATAAATTATATATAATAGTGATAAATTTACATAATATTTATTGTATTGCCTTTAGTTTTTTAAATTTATATCAGGATAAATTAATTTCTGAAAAAAGAAAAATACAAAACTCACAATTATTATGAAGTGAAATTTGGGTAAAAAAATATATATAATTAATTATATTTATTTTAATTATATATATCTAATTATAATTAATGTATTATATAAATATATATATATATATATATATATATATATATATATATATATATATATATATATATATATATATATATATATATATATATATATATATATATATATATATATATATATATATATATATATATGTGTGTGTGTGTGTGTGTGAAAAATGTATTTTGTATAATATATATATATATGTATTCTGTATTAATTGTTCATGTGTATCATATATATATATTATATGTGTATATGTATATGTGTATATGTGTATGTGTATATATACACACACACACAGCCTACATATACATTTATATATACATATATATACACACATACACATTATATATACACTAATATATATACACTAATATATATATATATAAATAAATATATATATATATATATATATATATATATATATATATATATATATATATATATATATATAAGAATAAATAATATTATAAGTGTTTTATGCTGATATAAATCTCTTTTATGCTGATAAAAATTTGTGATAAAAATTTATGTCATTTTTACATACTATACTGTATTTTTTATGTAAGGTAATGTACTATATGAGAATCACATTCAGCATAATGAAAAATGGCAAGACACAAAAGCATCTAAAACATCCGGATGATGTAAAATATATAAAAGTGCTTAACTGTCCCAATAAAAAAAAAAAAAAAGGTCTCATGGTCTTTATGAAACTTCTTTGGAAAGAAATGACAGTACAACTACAAACTACAACCAAAAAATCTGTTATCTAATGAGAGACTGATCTCATGTGTGTGTGCACACACTCAAACACAATAAAGGATTTGTTTATTACAGTTTATGATAAGGAAAATCATGAGACCCGGGTAGAGGAATGTCATGAAGCTAAAGTAAACACAAGCAATAAAGGTGTGTGACTGACTGACGCACGAGCTCCCAGCAGCCCTCGCACCATGTTTACCAATTCAGAGGTGGGACTAATTACACAATCGTACACCAGCGACACTGGCATTTACACTGATAGCGACAAGGAACACTTTCTCCTGCCATGTGACCTCAGAAGCTGTTGTGGTTTCACAGAAGTGATCAATTAAACAGGCAACAAGGTGTTGTCCTGACAGCTGCGGAGTCTATAAGACACAAACCCTTTCCTGGGGTCAAAGCCAAAAGTCATGTTAAATCTGACACCTGAAGCGGGAAGTGGTTTATTAGGTGCTTGAGATAGGTCTTTGAGTTAAAGTTGAGTTGTGACATGTCTATTAAGTTTAGTATTAGTTTAGATACTACACTAAATACACAACAACAAGCACAGTTTGGCTCTCATAGCCAAGAAAGTAAGAGTGAAAAAACTAAAGAAAAGCAACATCACTGTGTAAGTGGGATTTCAACAGAGCTTTTAATAAGACCTTCTGATCTTTAAATCCTTCTCATATGCTCTAATTACTCAAATGTAACAGCTTCTGTGGGAACAGAATTTTTTTTTTTTTTTTTTTTCAGTTTAATCCGGTTTAAACTACTTGCCACTTTGGTTTTTGTTGTTTACAATTAACTTTATGATCCAAGCAAACAAGTCATTTCAAAAGTAACAGGATTGTTTGTCAGATATGCAGCTATTGCTTAAGTCCAGTATTCATATTTAGCTTTTAGCATTTAGCATGAGACCGGCTGGTAGGAACTGCAATGAGCTTCTTCCCAGGTTGGTGACATCACAAACCCCAAAATTTACATAAACCTGCCCCCGAGAACATGCATCAGAGGGGGTGGGGCCATGTTGGGCTGCTTTAGAGAAGAGGAAAAGTTGTTGTACGCCAGACTGCTTCACAAACGAGGGTCAATTCAACACTGGAATTGCACAAAACATTAACATGATGCACATGCTAGTGGATGAGTTGAATCAACTCCACAGCAACTACATAAATTTATCCATGAACCATTCAGAAACGTCCAGTTTCATTCTAAAAGTTGTAACTTCTTCCTGAGTCTCTCCATCAGTGTCGACTCTGGTTTGAACAATGTAAGGCTGAACACCGTTACTGACAATCCTCATTTTGGCTGCTTGAGATTCTCCAGCTTTGTTGTTGTTGAGCTGTTTAAGCTCCGCCTTCTTCTGGAAAGGGGGCCGGGAGCAGCAGCTCATTTGCATTTAAAGGGACACACACAAAAATGGCGTTTTTTTTGCTCACACTTTAATGAATTTTTAAAGGTTCTCTATGTAATAATGACAACCAGTGTTCAAAATAGGTACTGCAGTCCAAATTCAAAATATTGTTTAGCCTGCCTCCCCCCCTCGTTCAAAGACGCGGTTGCCAGCAACAATATGTAGCACAATTCACAATGAAAGCTGAGGAGACTTGCACACTGTAAGCTGATGAGTTGATTTATCTGTTTTAATATGCTGTTGTTCATAGAGATATTTAGATGGATTCAGAGGCTTTTAGGTCAGGTAGAATCTGTGATGTAGAATATGTAGAATCTTGGTGTGAAATATGACCAGTTTGTTTGCTGGTTTCCATGGCTACAATATGCTGTGTTTTCCGCCAACTGGCAACCTGTGATGTCGAAATACTATTGGATAAACTGGCAGCACATGTTTCACACAGACCAAAACAAAAACAGACATTCCGACATGGAACGCATATTTTCAAAGTAGAATATTTGGCTGTAGCATTGTTTTTCTGAGAAACAAGTATGTGAACTCAGCATGTTTTGTAAATATCGGCAAACATATTGGGGTATTTTTATGCTTTATTAAAGTAAAAATCTTACATAGAGCCCCTTTAACTTTTAAAGGACACATTCAATTTATCAAAAGTGACAGTAAAGACATTTATATTACAAAAGACTTTCTTCTTTCAGACAAATACAATCAGAGTTATATTAATAATCACCCTGATACTCCTAAGCTTTAAAAATGGCAGTGAACGGAAATCACCTGTTTGAAATTCAAAAAAGTTCATCCATCCATCCATCATAAACGTACTCCACACAACCTTCCGTATTCAACTTATGAAAAAAGCATAACTGACGAAATGCCAGTGATGCTTTCTTCTTAAGTTGAATAGGGAAAGCGTAGGACGTAGTGTAAGCATTTTGAACAGCGAGAGGCGTTCCACTTTCTTCGTAAGTTGAATATGGAAGCCAGTCTGTTGGAAGCTAGTTATTTCACTTTGTAATGTGTTAAACATGGATTTTTTTTTTTTTTTTTTTAACACAAATGCATCGCTTCACTTCAGAAGGCCTTTATTAACCCCCCGGAGCCGTGTGGAATAAGTTTATGATGGATGGATGCACTTTTTTGAATTTCAAACAGGTGGTTTCTGTGCACGGCCATTATAAAGCTTAGGAGCATCAGGGTGATTATTTATATAACTCCGATTGTATACGTCTGAAAGAAGAAAGTCATATACACCTAAGATGGCTTGAGGGTGAGTAAAGCTTGGGGTAATTTTCATTTTAAAGTGAACTAATCCTTTAAATGTTTGAATGGTAATGTATATAAGCTAATATGTTATTTTCTTCAAAATATCTGATTTTTGGTTCCACAGAAGAAAAAAGTCATACAGTTTTGGACTGACTTGAGTGTGCATAAATGATGTTCATTTTGGGTGAACAATCCCTTTAAGGTGCCAATGAAACATGGACTCAAGTGGTTGAGGAATAATCCTCTGCCATGTCCAGCCAGCAGCCATTGATTGGTCATATAACATCTTAGCAATTAGTTTAGATTAGCCAGTGTGTAAAGCTAGAGTTTAATGCAGCGTCTGTTTGAGGCATTTGGAGTAGCAGATGGTGGGACAGTCAGGCCGAATGGTGTAGATTTCTTTAAATCCCAAGCAGCTAGAGCCAGTTAATCATTCCGACTGACAGGACTAACAGCGGAGGCAGGAACAGAGAGGAGAAGACAAGAAGAGGAGAAAGACCAAAACAGCGCCTGAGACTTTTGGTGGCCAGAACTGATCCATACAATCAATAGTATCATCCTAAATTAATCAAACAAGTGCAGACTGATGTTTCTTAAGAAGCAAATCAACATATTAGAATGATTTCTGAAGGATCATGTGACACTGAAAATTCAGCTTTGATCACAGGAATAAATTACATTTTAACATATATTAAAATAAAAAACAGTTGTTTTAAATTGCAATAATTTTGCTGTACTTTTGATCAAGATTGCCAGATTAATATAATCAAATTTTTGTTTTGAGACGCTTAGTAGCAAGTAAACTTTCCACTTTGTTTTCTGTGCCAATAATTTGGGAAAACAAATATTAATATATGGGAAATAATTTGCATTTATTACTTTGGACAGATTATTTCATTTGTTACATTAATTATTAATCTTTGTTAATGTTAGTTAATAAAAATAAAATATGCCTGTTAGCTCAGGTCCATGAAATAATATTAACAGGTACAAGTTTTGATTTTAATAATGCATTAAATGTTAAAATTAACATTAACTAAGATTTATAAATGCTTTAGAAGTATCTTTCATTATTAATTCATATTTACTAATGCAGTTAAATTAAACCTGTGCAACGATCAGGTTCTGGAAGTAAAACTTAACATTAATTTTCTCCATAGACTTTTTAACGGTACCTTATAAACCTTTACAGACAGCCCCACTGTGAGCTACAAGGTTGTTAATCGATAGCATTTGCTTCTGTTGAAGCCATCAGCCCACGTTAACAGTGTTTAACAGTGGAATTCCTGGTGAAAAACTACATTACCCATAATTCTGTACAAAAATTCCACCAATCAGAGAGACGAAACAGCAAATCATGACAAAATATCTTATTAGCTCCGTCAACTCTCATAAAGTCGTTCTCCCTTACGCTCTCAAATTACTTAAATGTGTATCTATCCATATTTTGCAATAAGGCAAAAATATATGTTTATATATACTTTTTTGTAGAGTTATAATTCACCTCGTAGTTGGTCGGTTTGGTTCATGGCTTATAATGCTTTAAACTACGACTTTTTTGAAATCCCTATGGGAGAAGTGAATGGAAAAAACACTTGCGGTACCAACGCCTCTGAAAAAGTGGATGAGAACTAATGCACTTTTTTTTTTTGTAAAGTGTTTCCAGAAAAACAAACTGTGGTTGGTCACTTTACATATCAATAAAATGGTCTCTTCCTGTCTAAACGGGCAGTTTTTGACCAAAACCTCAACGTGACTAGATGACTACCACTAATAACCATAAACCAGCCTGGACTGACATAGAAATTCACCTTCATTGAACACTCATTCAGCAGATCAGGGTGTGTTGAGAGTCTGTGTCTGTCCTTTCCACTTTTCTCCTGTCATCTACACCTATTTTCCTCATTCCATGTGTAATCTCTCTTCCCATCAGTCCTATACAGCCATTCTTTCCTTTTTGTACAAGGCTTCCTTTGTTTTCTACAGAACTTTTTCTCTCTTCTGTCTCTACCTCAAATTATGTTCTCTTCCTAGCATTTTTCTGTCTGTTTCTGTTCCTCTTTTTAGTCTACATCTCCTGCACACTGACAGACGAGATCAGGATGCAAGGATCCGGAATTAAACCCTGTCTTTAACAACTTACACAACATGGTAGTCCATACATTACACATAAAGGCTTTAAATAAAGTATAAATAAAATTTCTATATGTTTCACATGCATATCAAACATTTCTTTAAAATATTAAGAAATAAAGTTTAGATTTTTTTGCAAAATCATTTTAAATACATTTTTTATATATTATATATATATATATATATATATATATATAAAAAACACATTTAGAAATAAAATTCTTGAATCATTTTAACATAATAAACATAAATTTCTTTAAAAATGATTTAAGCGCTACAATTTAATTCTAAACGTGGCTAAAATTTATGGCCGAAAGAAATAATCTCTTATATAGTCTCGTCTGATACATAATTTGGTTGATTCTGCAGTGTAAAACATCACAGACGTCAATCTCTTTCTGTCACAATACAGTGGCATGATGGCAAATTTAATTTAGAAACTAGGTCAACACTTGTTTAGCATAATGAAATAATGTATGTTAAATGTTATGAATGATTATACAGTGTTACTGAAGATTATACAGCAATTATTATGCAGAGGATTTGAAGCATTTGTATATTAAAGGGTTAGTTCACCCAAAAATGAGAATTCTGTCATTAATTACTCACCCTCATGTCATTCCACACCCGTAAGACCTTAAGATATTTTAAACACTTATAACGTAACGAAGCCTCCTTTACTGAAATCATGTGACTTTGGCAGTTTGATACACGCTCTGAACCACTGATTCAAAATAAAAGATTTGTAAAGCTTCATGAAGCAGTGTTTTGAAATCGACCATCACTAGATATTGATGAATAAAGTCGTTATTTTGTTTTTTGGCACACAAAAAATATTCTCGTCGCTTCATGACATTAAGGTTGAACCACTGTAGTCACCTGAACTGTTTTAAATCTGTCTTTAGTAGCTTTCTGAAAGTGTTAATTATCTTGCTGGCAATGCAGGCCTCACTGAGCCATTGGATTTCATGAAAAATATCTTAATTTGTGTTCTGAAGATGAACAAAGGTCTTACAGGTGTGGAACGACATGAGGGTGAGTAATAAATGACAGAAATTTCATTTTTGGGTGAACTAACCCTTTAAGGGGTCATAAAAGTATGACAATCCCTTATCTAACAGATAAAAGAAACAATAAAATGCTTTTACAATAATTTTGTCATCTTGCACAGAAACTCTGGAATAATCTTGCTCTCTCAGATATTTCACCTGTTCGAAAAAATGACACCGGTGCATACATACTGTAAATGACTTGCCAGACGCGAAAGCTTGACAGGCGTAGCAACAGTAACTAAAGGCGGCGGGGCTTAGCGAAGGGTCCATTCAGCACACTTCAGCACATGTCACTGACATCAATCAGTGAATATTTGTGAAACAAGCCTAAACACAACAGTAACCACAGCAGTCAAACAAGTTAGTGATATGAACTTCCAAATGCCAAAACACATGTCGGGAAGAGACAGCTGGAGCCCAACAAGCTCCCAAATTTAACTGGCAAAGAGGAGAAACACAGGGCTGATTTTAGGACAGGAACTAATCCAACACAAAGCAAGACAATCAGGGGTTAAACAAAATGACAAGCCATTGATTTAAAGTCAACATGAAACAGCATTCACAACATTTTGTACTTCCATAATGCAATATATTTTCCATGTGAAACAGTATGTATTATGAGAGAAAAATGAGATTTGATTTTATTAGGAACTGATTGGCTGGTGTAAACTGAGCTCTGCGTCTACCTCCAGAACTTCAAGTTCACATTTGAAATCAGTGCTGAGCTCACGATACATAAATCCTATTTCAGAACACATGGTGTATCACTATAGAAACCCAGCAGGTTCAGGGCCACTTCTGTCCGTCACTCACAGGCGAGAGATGACCTCACTCTCAAGGAGAAAAAGAGATATAAAGGAGTCAAGGCGTGCATATCTGGGCAGAGACTAAAGGACATTCCATTGTGACTCTGCATTTTCCACTTATCTTCCTATGAAACTTCCTCTCACAATACCTGCACAGGTGACACAAAGCACCAGGAAGATGGTCAGATTGAAGTCTGCGTGCTTTCAGACAGTCAGTGGAAGGGAAAGAGCCGTCACATAGATCAACAGGTGACAACTAGCACTTATGCAATGCTCTCGTACACACACAGACAGATAAGCCTGTGTGAGTCCAGGTGAGGAATGAGGAAAAATTACATATTTTTTCTATGAAATCCCCGCTATCTTACTTAGGTGTGGTGGGATTTAGATTCTGAAAAACAGATTCAAAATAGCACTAATTTCAAGTACCATGTGTCATCAAGGATTTTAACCAGTGTTGTTATCTTTAACTAAAATTACAACTAGTAAAAATTTTTAAAATAAGCCGAAATAACAAATATAACTATTGCCTTGGCAACTAACTGAAATAAATAAGTTTAAGTACTAAAGTTGGAAATAAAGTTTAATTACAAAAGCTGAATTACTAAAATTACTGAAACTAAACCTGAAATAAAAATAAAGATAAAAAAAATAAAAATAAAAATGACAAGTGTGCATAACAAAATTACTAAAATTTAAATGAAGATATTATTAGTAAATACAATGGAAGCTTTGATTCCGCCACTAAAAAAAAAAAATTAAAAAAGGTAATTGCAACTTTTTCTCTCACAATTCTGACTTTTTTTTTCTCAGAATTGCAAGATTTAAACAACTGCGAGTTATAAAGTCAGGATTGAGAGATATAAAGTCGCAATTGTCTTTTTTCCTCGCAATTGTGACTTTATAACTTGCAATTCTGACTTTATATCACACAATTCTGACTTATAAACTCACAATTTTGAGTCAAAGTCAGAATTGAGTGATATAAAGTCAGAATTGCAAGATATAAATCACAATTGTGAGTTTATATCTCTCAATTCTGAGAAAAAAAAATCATAATTGTGAGATAAAAAGGCACAATTACCTTTTTTATTTTTTATTCAGTGGTGGAAACAAGCTTCCATACTATAATAGTATACAAATAGTACTAAAATGTTTAGACATGGTTATACCATGGTATTCTTCAAAGTAACAGTTTTTTTTTTTTGACATGTACCATGATAATACCATGATTTTATACATATACCATGGTATTCTTTGAGTACCACATCAATACCATAGTATATGGTATCACATGGTATTACTATGGTACTTTAAAACACACCATGATACTCAAAAAAACCTGGTACTACTTTGGTGCAAATGGTACTACTAAATGTCTAAAAACAAGTACCTGTTTGAAAGTTATGTACACATCAAAGTACTATGGTATTACCATTTTTGTGAGTATGATACCATGGTTATACTGCATTTAAATACCACACTATATGAATATGGTATTCATGCAGTACCATAGTATATACTAAACTACCATCACAGTACTTTTTGTAAGTGTTAATTTCCCAGCAAGTTAGTGCCTCTTAAAGTGTAAAAATCAAACTGTCTTTAGCACTGCATAAGAAACCAGACACCACATGATCTATCCACTCACATCTGAAGAGCCGTATTGGTAAAAAATGTGATCTCTACAGGCAGCTGGCTCTTTTTTTATGACAGCACAAGTTTCACAGAACTAAAAAGAGAACAAATCCCGTTTGCAGCTTGCATTATATCTAGCCACCAGATTCTGGAACGCTAAGCGACGCACACATTGCTCCTGGACGCTAAGGACCTAATTGGTTTTGACAGGAGCTTCTTGGAAAAAGATTACTCTGACCGCTCAAGCCGCGGCTTCAGAGAACCTGTAAAGAGGGCGACTTAAAGCAGCGCGACTTGGCAGTGGAATGAACAGAATGAACTACATCATACATCATGTGTTGCCGGTGGAACCCCCTGTTAATGGCCTCTGGAAGCCCTATGAGATATTTCATTCATGAAGGCTCTTCAGTGGTTCTTGGGTTCAGCAGAGTTAAACATTCATCTGGCATCTGTGGTTCCTTTAAGAACATTTAACATCCATGGAATCTTTCAATTGCAAAAAAAGGTTCTTTAGATTGTTACAATGTTCTTCACACTATGAAAAAATTGTTCAAGAACTGTTCATTAAAAGGTTAATCACTGTGAAAACTCACTTTTTGAACCTTTATACTTAAGAGTTGATTCTTCAGACAGCCAAAAGGTTCTTGATGTTCCATTAGGTTCTTAATAAAGAATCATTCTGCCTATCTAGGAGTCTTGAATTTTTTTGGAAAGCCTTTGTTGGTTCTTCAGATCAGCATATTGATTTCAGGGCTCTAAATTACAAGTACATAGATGTTTTTCTAAAGATGTGAAGAAGAAAAATATATTGTATCCTAAAAGGTTCCCTGATGGAATACACTTTTGGTTGTTGTTGATTAAGAACAATTTTTGGCTCTCTGGTTCTGAAGCACCAGTTCACAGATGGTTTTTAAAGAACTGAGGGATAAAAAGTTCATTCTAGAACCTCTAAAGATTCTCTTACACTCTAAAATAATAAACGGTTCCATTATGGTAATTCCGCACATGCCACAACCTTTCAGTGAACAGTTCTAAAAAAGAACCATTTTTGAAGAACATTCTAAAAATTCTAAAGAGCTTTTTCCACTATAAAGAACCCCTTGTGCATTGAAAAGATTCTATGGATGTTAAAGATTCTTCATAGAACCACTGATGCCAATTTAATAGAACAAAGCTTAATTTAAAAAGTTTTCATTCGTGGTTCTTCTTAGAACCTGTAGTGCAAGAAACCATGATGCTGTCTGAACATTTAGGATGTTCATGAGCTGTCAAACATATGCAAATGGCCATTTTAATGTGTTTAATAGATAACTTCGGTCGCTGAAATTTGAAGCCCTAACCGCACATACTCAGAGCAGATCTGTTGCTCTGTCCTGAAGGATACTGTTACACCTTTACTTTTTGGTGAAGAAGCAGGACAGATCCAGGGTGGGAGGGCTGTTACTCAACCCACTCATAGAAACAGAACTGATCTCGACTGAACTCTGAGGAAGATTACATGCAAATAAAAGTACTCACTTGTTTTTGTCGCTCATGTTGCCTGTGGCAGAGACCCTCTTTCTTCCCCTTACGCTGAGTTAAAGTGCGTCCGGGCTTCAGAAAGACTTTCAAAATACGCGCAAGTGCGAATTCGCTCCAAGTTCAGCGTGTCTGGATGCGTAAAAGCAGGAACACATTCAGAGACTCACTTCTGTTTATCTGGAGCAGAGATATTTCACTGCTGCTTCTACTAACTACAATAAATTCAGTCACCCCAGCAGTCATAACGCAACAGGCTCGCGAACTCTCTCTGTCCCGTCGGATAACGCTCCACGTTGCGCGTAAACCTGCTCGAGTCGCGTCGCGCTCGTCTCGAGTCTTGTTCCATATTTAAAGATCTCGCCCTCCTCCAGCGTGACGCAGCAGTGGGAGGATGAGACACGAGAGGTCATGCATGTGAGATGCAACAGTGAATACCTGCATCCTCACAGCAACACTGAACACACGAGTGGACAGCCTGAACTCAGCTGAAAAATACTGAACTTTAGAGTCATTCGGGGTTTCTGCAATTTATACATCATATATACATTAAATACGCTACTAGAGTTCGAAAAAAAAAAAAAAAAAATCTTATATATATATATATATATATATATCTGTGTGTGTGATGAACATGTATATATACACATTATCATTATATATAATATATATATATATATATATATATATATATATATATATATATATATATATATATATATATATGATAATGTGTGTGTGTATATATATATATACACACACACACACACACACGTGTTCATCATTATCAGATAGATAGATAATGTTCAGGATCGTCAATTTCACTATGTATAATGTGCCAAAAGAATACATTAAAATAATACATAATTATTTTTTTATATATAAAAAGTTATAATATAATAGTTAAAATAGTTATTAAATAGTAATACAACCCAAGGTTTAATGTCGGAAATGTTCAGTAAATCAATACTCAGTATTATGACTCAAGTATGCTAATTAAATGAATACATATTACTATAATATAGAATTATTTTTACATAATATAACCATATATTAGATACACTGTCTCCAAAGATGGCTTGAGAAGTCATGTGAAGTATACCATGCTAGTATACTATAGTATACCAACATAGTACACTATGTTATACACAAGTAACTACTTTTCCTTGAATGATTACATTTGTATAACCATGAAACCCCTAAAAAGTAAATGCGATTCCTAAACACCTGATACTAGCAAATATTTGGTATTGTAGACTCATTCAACATTTAGTAGAATGTCCTAAAACATTCAGTAAAACTCCAGGAATGACAACTAGTTCATATTTCATGATTATGCTGTTGGTAAGAAAAAGTTGTTTTGCACTTAAAAATCCCGAGAAACGGTTCTTTAAAATTGATAAGAATTGATGACTTAAAATTCAAGGAATAGTTTAATGTTTCTTTTACTGTTCCCTAAAGGCCTGTAGAACTACGCCACCGACTGGGCGTTCAGGAATATTACCACACACCTGTGCACATCACAGTTTATCACGTGCTCATTTACAGTAGCAGATTGAAAAAATAAAATAAAATTTAATTAAAAATAAAATACACTCATTATTTGCTCACCATCATGCCGGTTCATAATATGGGCAAATGACAGGAGAGAGAGAGTAAATGATAATTCATTTCATTTTGGGTAAACTATTCCTAAAGCCAGACAAAGAATGCTTTAAGGCAGAATGATTGAATATAATATATACACTACCGTTCAAAAGTTTGGGGACAGTAAGTTAAAAAAAGAAGAAAGAAATTAATACTTTTATTCAGCAAGGTTTTAAAAATAAAAAGTGACAGTAATTGCATTTATGTTACAAAAAATAAATGCTGTTCTTTTGAACTTTCTATTCATCAAAAGGAGCATGAAAAAATGTATCATGGTTTCAAAAAAATATTGTGCAGCACAAATGTTTTCAATATTGATAATAATGAGAAATGTTTCTTGAGCAGCAAATCAGCATATTAGAATGATTTCTGAAGGATCATGTGACACTGAAGACTGGAGTAATGATGCTGAAAATTCAGCTTTGATCAGAGGAATAAATTACATTTAAACATTCAAATAGAAAACAGTTCTTTTAAATTTCAATATTATTTCACAATATTATTGTTCTTAATGTATTTTTGATCAAAGAAATGGAGCCTTGATGATCATAAGAGAGCATTCTTTATATATGTTCTTTAAAAACAATTATTATTTAATTCATAAGGCATGAAAATGTAAAAACAAACTTAAATAACAAAAACAATGATAAGTATTAAATTGACTACTTCTTCCACACATAAGTTTCAAAATGTAAAAAATAGACCATGTTAAATGACTCTGTCCATCAAGGACCATTTCTCATCATAATCACAGGGTGCTCAGAAATTCCTTTACCTGGGAAGACAAAATATATGAATCAACTTTTAAACAGAAACTGTCTTCATATTTTACGTTAATGCATTTTTATTACTGATGCATGCACATGCAAAGAAAGTGTGTGTGGGGGGGTTAATGTGTATAAATGCAACAAAGTGTGTTTCTAGAAACATGTACAGCATGCATTTTCTACAGTATATAATGGCCCCTGTATTGCACCCTCATAACAAGATGCAACTTTAGCTCTGCCCCAGTTGAAAAACATTGCACAGACTTGCACTCTGGGTGATATGCTAGATTAAAACCATGAAAGACTGTCATGAGGGTGAGTAAATGATGACAGAACATTCACATTTTTCTGTGAAATCCCATATGCATTTTTACAGGTTAAAATATATTCATAGTGACATAACTCAAAGTTTCTTCTATGATAACAGTGTGTGTGTGTGTGTGTGTGTGTGTGTGTGTGTGTGTGTGTGTGTGTGTGTGTGTGTGTGTGTGTGTGTGTGTGTGTGTGTGTGTGTGTGTGTGTGTGTGTGGTACCTTTTCGATCATATCAGCACACTTGACCTTGTTGTCTTTAAAATCGTCATCGACATCCAGGGTAAGAACCGGCACTTCATTTAGATACTCAAATTCCATACTGTACACATACACACAATGAGGGCACATGTATTTATAAATAAATAAATATACATACATACACACATATATATACACACACACATACATATATATACACATACATATATATACACATACATATATATACACATACATATATATACACATACATATATATACACATACATATATATACACATATATATATATATATATATATATATATATATATATATATATATATATATATATATATATATATATATATATATATATATATATATATGAACAGTAGCGTATATTGTGACAAAAGATTTTTTATTTTAAATAAAATTCAAAATTTTAACTTTTTATTCATCAGAGAATCATGAAAAAAGTATCACAGATTATAAAAAAAATATATTAAGCAGCACAACTCTTTCCAACATTGATAATAAATCAGCATATCAGAATGATTTCTGAAGGTTTATTTTGAAATCGTCCATCACTAGATAATGTTGGATAAAGTCGCTATTTTGTTTTTTTTTTGGTGGACAAAAAGTATTCTTGACGCTTCATAACATTAAGGTTGAACAACTGTAGTCACAAGAATGGTCTTGAATATGTCTTTAGTATCTTTCTGGGCGTTTGAATGTGTTAATTATCTTGCTGTCAATGCAGGTCTCACTGAGTTCTGAAGATGAACGAAGGTCTTACGGGTGTGGAACGACATGAGGGTGAGTAATTAAAGGGATAGTTCACCCAAAAATTTAAATTTGATGTTTATCTGCTTACCCCCAGTGCATCCAAGATGTAGGTGACTTTTTTTCTTCAATCGAACGCAAATTATGATTTTTAACTGCAACCGTTGCTGACTGTTAGTCAAATAATAGCAGTAGATGGGAACTTCAACTATAACAGTATATAAAACTTGCTTAGACAAATCCAAATTAAACCCTGCGGCTCGTGACGACACATTAATGTCCTAAGACACGAAACGATCGGTTTGTGCGAGAAACCGAACATTATTTATATCATTTTTACCTCTAATACACCACTATGTCCAACTTCGTTCAGCTTCCACTTAGTGAGGTCAAAAAACGCGTTCTGAAGACGGAAGTGATGTCTCGCCCATATACTTCAATGAGCGCGAGACATCACTTCCGTTGTCAGAGCGCTATCTGACCTCACTAGCCGGAAGCTGAACGGAGTGCTGAAAAAAATCAGTGCATAGGTAATGATGCCCCAAAATAGGCAGTTAAAAAAATTAATAAAAAAAAATCTATGGGGTATTTTGAGCTGAAACTTCACAGACACATTCAGGGGACATCTAGGACTTATATTACATGTTGTAAAAAAACAAATCTAGGCCACCTTTAAATTTCACTCCCAAAAGTTTGCATAAACCCTGAAATGAATAATGTAAAAACATTTGAGTCAAATGAGTGGTGCGGTGTCGTTCTGCTTTTGTTTCGTTTGCCGCTTGATGTTTCTCATATGCATTATGTGCAACAGAAATGGCAGCTCTTGTCAGTTGGTGAACGTGGTGGTTGCACCAGTGCGAACTCAGACAAAATTTAGTCGTACCAGCAGGAAAAAATGTCACAAAATGGTCGCAGTCTGGAGCCCTGGTGTGTGTGCGAGACATTATAAAAGCTCATGTTTGTAATGTCTGTGTTTGATACCTCATAGTCCTATGCTGTAACCAGCACTCATGTTTATAGTGGAGTTTCTCCAGATATTCCAGTGGAATTCCCTGTTCCTCGTCTCTTCCTCTCAAATGCAATCGCTCCAAACACCTCTGAAACACAAAATCACATTGTTATTTCTCTTTCACAGTAAAGCAGAATCACTTTACACACTTTCATCACCCCCTCTGGGTGTGCATTCATACCTCTGGTTTTGCCCGTAGGTAGATAATGCCGTCCAGCTCAATGTGCTTCCCAAACTGCTTATGCAGCCAGCTGTGCCAGTCCTGATAAATCGCCCACTCGGTTTCATTCACACACTCACTCTCATAGAGGTTAGAGGCAAAGATGTACCTGCAACACACCAATCAAAGTGATTAAAATAAAAAGCCGATTAGTTTATACATGCATTTATTTGACTTTATGACATAATAACGGTTGCATAACAATCACAGACCCTGCTTCCAAGAAAGGAAGAGATGCATGTGTCTCGTTTGACCCACGGATGTTAATACCAGGTGTCATTTACCTGTCGCTGTAAACTGATCGTTCGAAGAACTGCACGGGATTCTCTGCCTCTCTGAGTTTGCCGTTGGTGGATTTGATCTGAGAGCGAATGCGGCTCATGCAGGCGTAGCTCTGGAAGGTGTACGCCCAGCGCTCGGGCTTCTCGTACATCATCTGCAGCACGTTTCCTCCACTCTTCTGAGAGGTGGTCAATTCCTGAAACAAATGCATTCATGTTATATTAGTGCACATTTGTTATGCATCTTATATTTGTGCTTCAAATTCTGAATTGATCGATAAAATTATGTATAATGTCATTTATTCCTGTGATGCAAAGCTGCATTTTCAGCATCATTACTCCAGAAACATACTATTTTTTCCCTTTTTAAACCTCAGTTAAAAAAAGGCCTCCCCTCCAACTCTTCTACAGAAAACATGAATTCCAATTAAGGTGTAACTGACTTAACACTATATTTATCAGCAGTGGTACAGTAAGTGTGTGAAGGCGGCAGCTCTGTTCTGGTTGAGTGCTCAGCTGTTGAGGACTAAACCATCTGCCAGTGTTTGACAGAGCCGTTTCCATCGCAGCGCTGGATTACAGGCTTATTTGTCATACTTAATACAATGTATTAAACATGTAACCACAAAAACATTTAGACACTTAAAGGCACACTTTATGTCTGAATGTCGTTGCATTCGATAACAAAACTTCAAAAACAAGTGCCATCTGCACTCAGAACGGACTTCACTTTTATTGGCCATTCTTGCAATTACTTTTAACAAACTTCTGCAAAATGTTTTGCTTGAAAAATGTGTTTGTGCTATATTATACCAATTGTTTTGACATTTTGTTCTCTAATGCCAAGACATTAATACATATTTTCAGGGTAAATTAACTAAATGCCTTTTGGGCAGTTAATTCTAAATAGTGATTTTAAAAAATATATAAATAAAAAAATAAAAATATTTTAAAAATAAAATATATACACTACCAGTCGAAAGTTTGGAAACATTACTATTTTTAATGTTTTTTAAGTCTCTAATGCTCATTAAGGCTGCATTTATTTCATAATAAATACAGAAAAAATAATAATATTGTGAAATATTACAATTTAAAATTATGGTTTTCCATTTTAATAGACTTTAAAATATAATTTATTTCTGTGATGCAAAGCTGAATTTTCAGCATCATTACTCCAGTTTTCAGTGTCACATGATCCTTCAGAAATCATGGTAATATGCTGATTTGATAGTTATTATCAATGTTGAAAACAGTTGCTGAATATTTTTTTGGAACCTGTGATTTTTTTTTTTCAGGATTCACTGCTGAATAAAAGGTTAAAAAGAACAGCATTTATTCAAAATATAAATCTTTTCTAATAATGTAAATCTTTACTATCACTTTTTTTATCAATTTAACACATCCGTGCAGAATAAAAGTATTAATTTCTTTAAAAAAAAAAAAAAAAGAAAGAAAAGAAAAATTACTGACCCCAAACTTTTGAACGGTAGTGTATATTGTTACAAAAGATATTTTTTAGCTTTTTATTTATCAACAGGGATGCAAACAGGTAAGGGGGAAAAAAGGTGAGAACATCTCGTGGGGCGTTTTTTTTTTTTTTTTTTTTTTTTTATTGCTTTACATGCTCATTTGTAGTTACTTTAAGGAATTTATTTTTAATACCATATATATATATCCAAAACTGTAAAGCAGGATATTTAAGATAATATTGTCTGATTAGACGGCAATACTGAGCTAAACTGAAAACTGTTTGCCCTCTCTCTCTTCACCATTCCCACATCTCAGACCTCAAAAAGATAAAATATTCCCCTTTAAAGACATTGTTTTCTTTATGTTTTCTCATTGTTTTACTCTTACTTTAAAAACTAATGTACAGTACTTATTGAAACAACCAAGCACCCTTGTAAGACCCCCCCCCCCAACCCCCAAATTCAAAAAAGCTTTGAATCACAGAAATTATATTTTAAATTATATTAAAATAGAAAACCATAATTTTAAATTGTAATAATATTTCACATTATTGTTGTTTCTGTATTTATTATGAAATAAATGCAGCCTTAATGACCATAAGAGACTTCGTTCAAAAACATTAAAAATAGTAAAGTTTCCAAACTTTTGACTGGTAGTGTATTTAATAAAATTACCACATAAAATAATGTATATTTTGACTGTACCTCATACTCGTTTTGATGAGTTTGTACATTGCACCATCTAGCGATGGGTTCCGGTACTACCTCCCATTCTCTATCATGTTCCTCCAGCAAACGAACAAAAGTGGATTTACCCGCCGCTAAAGCAGGAAAACAACATAAAAATTATTTTTAAAGAACACTACAGGAATGAACAACAGAAACGCCTTATACAACAATCAAATAACCACTCAGAAACTGCAGGAAAAAGACTTTTAGGCGGATATGAGATGTTTTACGAATATTCACATCACAACTTCCGCTACACGATTTTTAGATTTTAAAAGCAAAAATACATTTATTTATTTATTTTTTAAAAAGAGCCAAATATACACACATACAAAAATATTTAACGTTACTAAATAATTCAGGCATTCGTATCAGGAAGTGTTCGCCAATGTCAAGGTCGCTTTGAAAGTATATATATATATTTCTTCATAATTCAGAGCACTAATCTCATAAGCAACAATCTGTGAAAGCTCACCTTATAAAAGCTGTATTTGTACAGTTCAGTTCAGCAATGAAATATGCTTACAGTACTGTCAAATTTCAATGAATGACTTACCAATGTTGCCTTCAACTGAGATGCGTTTGAGTCTTTTCTCCAGACTGTCATTCAGAGGACTGGGACAGGCTCTTTTGGCTGTTGGAGACATTTTATCTTGATGCAGTAATGCAGAAATGTGCAATAACACTAACAGTTACAGTCAGTCACTCGATGAAAAACAGGCGGGACATCAAATTCTGGCGCTTAAAATGCAGGTGCCTCCCACCGGAAACAGCTGCTTTCAAATCCCGTGTGCTTTACAGACATAACCACACTTGATTATTATTATCCATCTTCACATTACTACTGGAACAACCTCCTGTACATATATGCATATGAAATAAAGTAAATAAATACAGCATGTCAAGAGAAGGGTTTTATTTGCTCTATGTACAGCAAAAATAGCATAACATCAGTACTGTTTTATTAATGCAAAGTACAACAATATCAGGAAATCTACACATATTTACATATCTAATCTAGCCTAATTATTGTACAATTCAGGGAAAATATATTCTCATTTCAGTGACAAAAATCTCTATAAATACTTCAAATATGTCAGCGGTTGCCACTTTTACACTATAGCATAGTTCAAACCATCTATTACATTCGTAGCTCTTCAACTTCAAAATGCCAAAAGGAACAAATCTAAAAGGATTTTAAACAACTATAAAAGTGTTAGTAGCAGAACAGAGATGTAAAAAGGGATAAAATGGAGGTAGAGAAGAAAATTGCAGTCATTCACCTCAGAAGTGAATGCTAACATTTCTCAGTATCAAACCTTAACTCATACAACCGAACCATAAAGCTAAATACATCAACGCACTGAATATTTCAGAACTGTATGGACTCTATGTATATTTCAAATGAGTGTCATGCAACTGAAACGCACCAAAGTTTGGCAACCAAATTCAAAACTTAAAGAGATAGTTCACCCAAAAATGAAAATGATCCCATGATTTACTCACCCTCAGGCCATCCTAGGTGTATATGACTATCGAAGTTATATTAAAATATATCCTTGCTCTTCCAAGCTTTATAATGGTAGTGAACGGGGGGCGAGATTTTGAAGCCCAAAAAAAGAGCATCCATCCATCCATCATAAAAATCAGCTCCAGAGGGTTAATAAAGGCCTTCTGAAATAAAACTGTGTTTTCGTTCAAAAATATCCATATTTAGCTTCCAGCAGATGGTCGTACACATTGATTTGTGGCGGAAGAGTGACCTCTGACCTGACGAATGGGGAAGCGCAGAGAAAAGAGCAAAACAAAACAACCGCGAGAGGCGTCAAAGCTTACGATACTCCCACATCATATATCATGTCAGGGGTTACTCTTGTGCATCATCTAGCTCTGGTCGTCTGCCCAAAAGCTAGTTATTTTAGTTTATAAAGCTTGAAATATGTATATATTTCCTTACAGAAATGCACTTTGCTTCAAAGGGCCTTTATTAACCCTCTGGAGCTGTATGGATTATTTTTAATGATGGATGGATGTACTTTTTTCGGCTTTAAAATCTCACCCCCCATTCACTGCCATTATAAAGCTTGGAAGAGCCTGGACATTATTTAATATAACTCCAATTGTGTTAATTTGAAAGAAGATAGTCATATACACCTAGGATGGCTTGAGGGTGAGTAAATCATGGGATTATTTTCATTTTTGGGTGAACTATCCCTTTAAACTGCAATAGTTGTGGCTTGTGCAAAACAAACGTCTTATCAGTCACTCAGAGCTGTTATCATACATTTCATGTTTCTCTGACGCACAGCATAAGATCAGGGCGAGCAACTTCTCATCAGTCATCCGGGTCCGACAAAGTAGCAATTCCAGTATGCAAAATTCTTATTTCAGTATCCAATAACCTTCATAATGACCGATATTAAATCCACAGATGAACAAACAAGCTCGATAAAACTCTGATATAAAGTTTAAACAACGATTTTGTCCAATAACATTAATAAAGACAAATAAGATCATTATTGCATAGGAAAATAGCCATTTAACTCCATCTTTTTGCTGTCAGCATTACAGCATTGAAGAATCAAACAACTTTAAACATTCACACTAGCCAAAGAGAGCAAATCACTCATTCGCTGCTTTAACGCGGCACAGGCACCAAGCTAACACGCTGTTCAATTCTCATGGGTTAAAATCCCTCCCTTTCAGTGAGTAAACTAAACAATGTGAAGGACTTGAGAAACTAAAACTCATAAGTAACCATTTTATCCAGGCATCATGTTGTCATCAAATCAGGTGAACAGGTTTGATTAGTGTTGTAATTTCACTACGCTTGACCTAGCAGTGCTGTGGGGTTAAAATCATCTGTACAAAGCAAAAGATAGAAGGGAGAGTCAGAAGAGAGAGCAGGATCATTTTTTCTTCATTTTTAACTTCTTTTCTCAGTTTATCTGTCTTTTGTTGTGAGTTTCTCGATGAGCTCTTGAAGAGGCGCCAGCTCCTTACGGTCAATCAGGTTAAACTCCTGAAAAGAGACAAAATAAGCACCATTTATTTTAAATTCAAGAACATCAAAACTACACTAAAGTTCAGAAGTTTGAAGTAGGGATGCACCGATATGAAAATATCGGCCGATACCGATAACCGAAAGCCGATAACTGATATATCTAAATTTTTGAAAGCGTGCTTACAAAAACAAAAGTTTCACCAATAAAAGTCATGTCCCAAGCACACAATTATAGTGTTCTCATAATTTTATGTAGCTAATATGACAGACTTGTGCTATACATTGTACTTTACTGTATTTACCTTTTTTAAGTGATTTCAAGCAATTTAAAATCATAATGACGGACAGTGTGAATCTAAAATGTCTCAGCTGAAGGAAAATCCATTATGTAAAATATATATCGGCCAAATTTTCTTATCAGGCCAATAACGATAACATTAAAATGAACATATATCGACCAATACCGATATGAAGGCTGATATATCATGCATCCCTGAAGTGTGTATGATTTTTAAAGGGTTAGTCCACCCAAAAATGAAAATAATGTCATTTATTACTCATTCTCATGGCATTCCACACCTGTAAGATCTTCATTCATCTTCTGAACACAAATTAAGATATTTTTGATGAAATCTGATGGCTCAGTGAGTCCTGCATAGGGAGCAATGACATTTCCTCTCTCAAGATCCATAAATGTACTAAAAACATTTAAAACAGTGGTTCAATATTAATATTATAAAGCGACAAGAATATTTTTGGTGCACCAAAAAACAAAATAATGACATATAGTGATGGCCGATTTCAAAACACTGCTTCAGGAAGATTCGGAGTGTTATGAATCAGCGTGTCAAGTCAAGTCACCCTTATTTATATAGCGCTTTTTACAATGCAGATTGTGTCAAAGCAGCTTTACATTGATAACTGGTATATCATTTTTCCTTTTAAAGAATAGTGTCAATGCAGGCAGATCAAAAGCACTGTTGAATAAATGTCAAGGATACTGTTGAATATCAAATGTCAAGTCAAATTAAATTAAATTAGGGCTGCATGATTAATCGTATTTTATCACGATAACGATATCTGCTTCTCTCGATTGATTTTAAATAATCGTCACGATATTGGCCCACTCTATGAAAATGAACATAATTTGGAAATATTGGAAGTAATATTAGGAATTTCGCTTTTATCTTTTGAGGTTCCTAAAGGTTTTACCAGTTTTCATAATGTTGATCAGCTAGAAATGATTTTTCTTTGCTTTACGAATTTGCCGGGCAATTTGAATCTGGTTTGTCTTATTGCAAACGAACTGTGTTGCTTTAAAATCTAATGTGAATACATATTACAAAGCGCTCACCAAAACCATGTTTTGTATTGATTTACCATCTTACGAAGTTATCATAGTTGGTTAAATTTAAGTCTTTGTGCCACCTACAGGCCTTTTGGGTGAAGTGTAGGTTGGTAAAGAACTTTCAAAATAGCCATAGTTTCATTACTCTTTTGATAGAATAAACATGATTAATAATCGTGATTATAATTTTGAGGAAATTGTGGCACTGGCTGTCGTGTTGATGATGTCTTCACAATGGATGATCTAGTCGACTCAACCACAACGCAGCCCTGTATCAGCAGAGATCGTGTCAAGGCACCGGTCCTCGGTCTCATCTGGAAATGGCCCCGAATCCGGTTGACTACGGTAAACCTCGAGATAAACAGAAAGACTAATATTAGCGTAGATGCCATTCTTTTTCTGATGTAACAAGTACATCTGGTGTTATAGGAAGTGTTCCCGGTTCCGGCTGAACTAATTTATGCAGCCTAATAATCCTTTAACGGATTTGAAAATATAAATATATAATGTGTTATGTGTATGCCAGGTTAAAGAGATGCATTTTTAGTCTAGATTTAAACTGCTCGCTTAGGCACTGGGGGGCTAAACCATTTAGTGCTTTGTAAGTAATTAACAAGATTTTAAAATCTATACGATGTTTAACAGGAAGCCAATGCAGTGATGACAGAACTGGGCTAATATGGTCATACTTCCTAGTTCTAGTAAGAACTCTAGCTGCTGCATTTTGTATGAGCTGTAGTTTATTTATCAAGCGGGAGGAACAACCACCCAGTAGAGCGTTACAGTGATCTAACCTTGAGGTCATGAACGCATGAACTAACTGTTCTGCATTCTTCATTGAGAGCATATGTCGTAGTTTAGATATATTTTTAAGATGGAAGAAAGCGGTTTTACAGATGCTAGTAACATGGCCTTCAAATGAAAGATTGGTATCAAAGAGCACACCCAGGTTCCTAGCTGACGACGAAGACTTAACAGAGCAGACATCAAGTGTCGAATCATGATTCGGATTGCGTGTCAAACCGCCAAACTGCTGAAATCGACTTTGGCGCTCCGAACTGCTGATTCAACACAAAAGATTCATAACGCTCTGAAGCTTCCTGAAGCAGTGTTTTGAAATCGGCCATCACGATATAAGACGTTATTTTGTTTTGTTTTTTGGCACACCAAAAATATTCTCATCACTTTATAATATTATTATTGAACCACTGTACTCACATGAACCGATTTCAAAATATTTTTAGTACATTAATGGATCTTGAGAGAGGAAGTGTCATTGCTGGCTATGCAGGCCTCACTGAGCCATCGGATTTCAACAAAAATATCTTAATTTGTGTTCTGAAGATGAACGAAGTTCTTACAGGTGTGGAACAACATGAGGGTGAGTAATTAATTACATTATTTTCATTTTTGGGTGAACTAACCCTTTAATGTTTTAGTAAGAAGTCTCTTCTGCTCATCAAGGCTGCATTTATTTGATCAAAAATACAGGAAAAATAATAATATTGTGAAATTTTATTTCAATTTAAATGAACTATTTTCTATGTGAATATATTTTAAAATGTAATTTATTCCTGTAATGCAAAGCTGAATTCTCAGCATCATTACTCCAGTCTTCAGTGTCACATGATCCTTCAGAAATCACTCTAATATGCGGATTTGTTGCTCAAGAAACATTTCTTAAAGTTCAAAAAGCAACATTTCTTTGAAATGGTAATCTTTTGTGAAGTCTTTACTGTCACTTTTGATAAATTTAATGCATCCTTGCTGAATAAAAGCATTAATTTCTTTCAAAAAATAAATAAATACAAACCCAAAAACTAAGCAACTCTCTTACATTAATCACTTGAGTAAACTACAATTTTAGTGGCAACTGCAACATGTTACATAAATTTAGTAAAGACCAAATCTGAGCTGCTCTTACTATAGTTAGATGAGCAATGCAACAGCTAAAACATAGACATTTCTGACCATCATAAGATTTTATTTCCAAAAAATAGATAAGCTGTATTTACAAGTGCTTGGAGTTCAAAACTGTTGTTAAACACACAGAGGTGACTCGATATAATTTGAAAAACTATATTAGCAAGTTGCTTATAGTGTACAAAGCCTATAATCAGACTAATGATTGGCAGTGAAATAGTTTACTTTGATTTTAAACTGGTATCTTTTGTCTTACTGCAGTTGCTGCCATAATAAAAGCTTTAAGTCACTTTAGGTTGTGGTTTTGACTCTAAACAGCCTCTTTCATAATTTTAGGATGTTCATGATAAGTGTAAAGCGGTGACAGCACCTGTACAAAGAAGATGAAGTGTTTGAAAGACGTGTTGAGGTGAGCTTCCTCCTGAAGCTGCATGACTGCGTCAAAGTGCTGATGATATATATGAGCATAAACTCTGAACAAACGCTTCAGAATAGTCTTGGCTACTGACATGAAGTTCTTGGGGAAGGGAACACCTGGATATGGATATAGTTCACTTATAACTTTGTGCAAAACAATGTGTTAAAATACATACACTCACCTAAAGGATTATTAGGAACACCTGTTGAATTTCTCATTAATGCAATTATCTAATCAACCAATCGCATGGCAGTTGCTTCAATGCATTTAGGGGTGTGGTTCTGGTCAAGACAATCTCCTGGACTCCAAACTGTGTGTCAGAATGGGAAAGAAGGTGATTTAAGCAATTTTGAGCATGGTGTTGTGGAAATTTTAAATTTTCATATGCTTTTTACCTGTATTCTTGTGAAATATGATGCTTATGGAACATGATATGATGTTGGCTTAAGTGGTAATGTTTAACATAGTGTTAACATAAATGTTGGAAATAGAAAGAGCAAGATATGGTATGGGCAAATGCAAGATGTATGTTAAAAACATGTCTGTGCTAACAATGTGTGGAAAGTTACAGCCTCTAAGGGATGTTCCAAATATGGTAAAAGGACAGAGGCTTCGGCCTTGGAGGTTAGAGATTTAAAAGTGAGGGGAAGCTTTCGTTCTTGGTCTTACACTCTGCAGCTACTTGTGTTTCTGTATGACCTGTCTGACCTTTCTGGCAAGAAATAAAACCTTTAAAGACAATTGGACGTGTTTGTCTCTTATGCAGTAGAGTCGGAGTTGATTTTTTTTGCCACAACAATTTGGTGTCAGAAAGTGGGATTCCTTGGATGTGCCTTTTGGACTCGAGAGCGGACGGTGACTGATCATCCTGGACTTAATAGTAGTCTCAGCCCTACCCCAAATAGATTAAGGGATGAGGGGCCGACCGCCAGGGTCCAGAGGGGGACACCACTGGAATCAGAAAACGAACCCGGGTGGCTACACGACTCTCTGGAAAGAGATAAATCTAAATTTTATGGGGAATTAAGAGTAAGTGTGATTTGGTAAAATTTGGAAGACTAGGAAACAGGAAAAATTGAAAAATTTGTGATTTAAGTGATTTAAATATGAGTTTATGTGGGTAAAATAAGTTTTTGAATAGAAAAAGTGAAAAAGGGGAATTTATGATTTGAAAATTATAATTAGGAAACAGGACAAACCATTGTGGCGACTCTGACTCTGTGGTCGTGGTCCGGGGGGTTTTGGGAATTGAGGTCGGCTGCTGTAGAAAATTTCCAGGGAGAAATTGAGTACCAGGTGAGCGGGAGCAATCTGTGGGAAAGGAAATTCCGAGAGGCAGATTGCGCCAGGCTTTATGACATATCTTTTTTTTAACATCAGAAGCAGTGCGATCAAGAGGTTCCCAAAACTGACCACGTTTGGGTAGTGAGAGCGCTTTCCAAGGTAGGAGATTCGCAATCGGCGATACCCGTTACCGATTTTGGGGTGATAAATCTAGGCTGGATCACACTGAAACAAATTTTGGGATTGAGCCCAACTACAGACGAGGTTGCTGTAGTTTATAAATTTGTGAAGGTGTGACAGTCTGAGCGCTCGAGTCCGTAGTGATCTGAGAAGAGAGGCTCAGCCTGTCCAATTTTGGGATAAAAATTGGATCTGGAGGAGACGTCCACCAGATTATTAGGTGCGCGCCGAAAGGAAAGCCGCGGGAGTCCGAAAAGGAGAACCAAAATGGGGAATCCCAGAGCAAGCTTGCAAAAAGTGTGTGTCTAGGGGACATTGATAAATTAATTAAGTACCACAATTTCCCAGCTGGAAAAGAAAACGTGTGAACGGCTGGTTGCAGGAAGCAGAAAAGAGAGAGCGGAGAGCTCTGCAGAAACAGTTAGTGCAACCAGTAGAGAATGTAGTGCAGGATAAAGAAAAACCTGAAGAAAAACAGAAAAATATAAAACACGATAAAGATGAAGGAACAGTAAGTTAAGTATTATGGTTTTCCAGAAGAGGGAACGTTGAGTGGTCATAAGACTTAAGGTCGTAAGGGAATGAGTTGAAGAGAACTGCGATTTGGGGATGTTGTGTTTGTGTGAGAGCAATGTGTGTGTGAAATGTAAGCAGACAATAGATTGTAGGCTACAGGAAGCAGACAGAAGGGAAAGGAGGTTAATGCAGAAAAAATTGGCATTAAGGGAAGAAGAAAGAATTGGCATGTAGGGAAGAAGTTTGATGTGAATGTAACTTACAAAAAAGTTTTGTTTATTCATCCATTAAATGGATGCATGACATTAGATGTCTAGAGAACGACAATTTATATAAGAATGGTTGAAGGAGAAAGCAGCTATAAGGCTGTCAGTCCAACCAAGTAGTAGAAATATGATTAAAATAATATTGTGGTTCTGCAAAACAGTAGAAACCATATTGATAATGTTTTGCATCTGCAAACTAACTATTTGATAGTGAGATAAGTGGCTATGATGAAGGGGAAAAGATTAATTTTGTGAAAGTGAAAATGAAAATTCTTGAAGAATGTTTCACTTTGGGGAAAAAGGTGTAGGAACTGTGGACGAACCAGACAAATGAATCATTCAGATGATTCTTTCAAAACATAATTCTAATTCAGAATTGAGGTTCCGGCTCCGGCCCGTCTGCAGATAAAGCCAGGCTGATTACTTTTACGACACATGCTTCCTGACAGCAGAAGCGACATACCAAAGGGTCACCCAAGAAGAACAATCCAGACCCTTTTGTTTCCTTACTTCACAGGAAAGCCAAAGAGACTGTTGAACAAATAAATCTGCTTCAAAATTGTTCCAACAATTTTAACGGACTTATCAAACATCTTTTAACTACATACATTTTGCATTATGTGTCCACAAGTACTACCTGTAAACAGTTAGGCTTTAGAACACTCACAATTCATGTAAATGTGTTAACTCTTGACTGAATGACTGAAAGTATGCCTTATTTGGACTTAATTTGATTCTTTCCCCCTTTCCTATATCCTGACTTGAATGGAATCTGTTTAAAATGTATTGTATCCCATTTAATAGCAATTATGTTAAAATGGCACTCTCTGCTGAAGCAGAAACAGGATGTAACACTTATGTTTTATTGGGGGCAGAGGAAGGCCCTCTTGAAACAGAACAATGTCTGATTGGCCAGGACTCCTCAGAGGGGTGACAAACAACTAAGTTTAAATGATCATATTGCAAGATAGTGAACGAGAGAAGTTGGTTAGTAAACGAGAAAGGAGTTGTTTCTGTTCTGGGAAAAGAAGCCAAGACAAGTACCAAGAACAATGGAGTGACAAGAAGAACAGACCAGCCGCTCATTCAAGCCATCCAACCTTCACTCACTTTTCTTTTCTTTACTTAATTTTCCTTTACCGCTGAAAGTCTTGTGTCCTAAGTTTCGCCGCAAAGTTCAACCAATGACTTTTGCCGCTTCAACTCCAGCGACAAAGAGACTTCCTTCATTGTTCCACACGGACCTGATCTGGACCAATCATCGACTTGGGAAACCCCTCTCTGCACGACGAGGGAAATTCACCTTAGTCAACGCAAGCAAGTACCTCCAGATGAAAACTGAACTGGTGCATTTAAATTAATGATTCATGGTTCGTTCTGGTCTTTGAAATGCATTGATAGGAATTCGGTTAATCAGATCGATCTCTCTCTCTCAAAACTCCTTCTCTCTCATTTCCTTCTTACTGCAACGCGTATGAATGTGTGTGTGTGTGTGTGTGTGTGTGTGTGTGTGTGTATGTGCGTGCCTTTGTGTTAGATTAGTTTGTGTTAGAATAAATAAAATCCCTTGTAGATTTTTAAAGGAAAGTGTCTTGTATTATGTGCTTTATGATTTAATGTCTTAACCCTGATTAAAGCAGGTAGCTTGATCACAGTTTTTCACGATTGTTGGATATTTATATCCATTACCAGAGCTTAATTACGGCTCGAGCAAATGAACGCTGGACGAATCAGTTGCTCGGTCGTAATCTAAACAACTCTTTATAATTCCCTATAAATATTTCATTTGAGCTAATTTTACTTCCTAGGGTGTTTTCCCTACAAGGTTGAACAGTCTCAAGTATGTTTTTATGTGATTAGCGCATCGCTATCACAATGTAAAATGACTAAAATGATTTTGGACCTTTAATGTCTAAATGTTTGGTTTTTGATGGTCAAAAGTTAAATGGCAGGCAAAAATGAGACTGCCAGTTGTAACAAAGACTCGACCTGAGTGGAAATTTGTAACCTCTAATTTCCATGATGTGTGAGTAAAAGACAAATATAAACAGTTGTTTATTTGGGAATTAATGTCATTTCTGGCAAAGTCTTAAGCTGGGCCAGAGTCAAAAGACAGTAGATAAAGTTTGATGTCAAAAGTTATAAAAGGCAGAGTACCAGTCCTGAAATCCTCAGTCTCTCTCATTCAAAGTCAGCTAAATGCTGCTATCTGAGCTTGTGTCATAAGAGATAACAAGCTATTTATAGTGAAGCACAGTGTCTCAGTTGAAAATCATGGACACAGATGTGAAAAGAAATGATTGCCATGAAGAGGGAAATTAACTGTTAAATTTGTCAAAACTCAATGAGTGTAAAGAGGTCTTTAAATTAGTAATATATACCTTGAAGGACAGAAGTGACTATTTTGATGAATTTCTTCTATGACCAGTAACTTTGTTTGATCTTTGTCACCACCATGTGCAAGGATGATGGCTCCAGTTATAGATGTGGCAGAACACTACACTGAATGGACAGTCATGAGAATTAAATGAGAATAATCTCAGCACGGATATGTTGCTGCTGAGAGAATGCACAGTCTAATGATTTTAGTGATTAAATAGTGCTGTTATTAACCTGTCTCCATGTTTTAACACTATTAGGCAGTCCAATGGCTCTGGTGGCTCTTGAATGCAACTTCCCTAAGCTCCAGAAAACACCTGATTCTGGTGAAGAAAACTGTCAACGATCTGGAATGATGGGAAAGAGCGGTAACCAGTGTGCACGAGGTGATTTCTCAAAGACGGGTAAGATCCTCTTTGGCCAGACGAGGACAACCTAAGGCAGGGGGTTGTCGCCGCCACTGGGCATCTACCCTGATGGGAGGTGTTTATGTGAGATGGGTATGAGAGTTGAGCAGGATGTCTGTGAGGCCAGCAGCATCATGAAGGGGGAACGACCTGTGAGAAGGACAGCAGTCTGACCCAAAAATGCTCCTCTATACCACTCACCAGAAACCGCGTTCCTGAGAGGGCTTGTTTTTCATTATGACAAGTAACTATGCCAGGGGACGAGACCCTGAGGAAAAAGAGTATTGATATAGAGCTGATGGGAATGAGCTTTCAAGAGCCGACTGAGAACATGAGGTGATTGTCCATAAGTTCTGGGGAGACCAGAGTAAAATTTAGTAACATGATGTTTGGTTGCCCTGTCGGCAAGAACTGTATAGAAGTTTAGGATTCAGCAGGATGATGAATCCCTGAATTCATGAGGCTGTGTGATTTTTGAACTAATGTGTCTCTATCAAAGTTTTTACTCCTGCAGGTCATTAGACATGGCAGAGAAGAATTCCAAGGCAATGGTGGTGTTAAAGATGAAGACTGATTTTGCAGATTCGAGAGAAAGTTAAGTGCATTCAGCATTTAAAACTAAAGATACCCTCAAAAATGGCTACTGGCATAACATATTTTAGGTGGTGGTAATGTTGTTTATTTGAAAGTTAAAACATTTACATTTGACCAAGGGTCATGAGACTGGAATGAGACTGGAACCAAAACAACCCAGCTGACTTTTCTGAAAAAGAATTATAGTGAACAGATATCCTTTGAGACTGAATAAAAGATCATGTAAGACACTAAGTAAAGATTTACAGAAAAATGGGAAGTTTAAAGATATGCTTTTAGATTTAACACCAAAAGCAACTTTGAAAGTGAGCAGTTTATAGTCATGTGTGTCTAATGTGAGTGAGTGTGTTGAGACTGCAGACTGGAGTCTCAAGAGAAGAGTGACGATGTGAGTTACAGTGAGAAGTTAGGAGCTTTTATGACAGAAAACAAGGGAGAAGTCAAGGCGGGAAGAATTGTGGTTATCTTTACAAGTGCTCATTATTAGTTTGGGGTGGTAGACGATCTTTGGGGTGCTGTGGTTTGAATTTCTGGTTGTGCCCAAACTAATAAAAAAAGTTTGTTTCTTTAGGAAGTGCTGGAGCAGACACAGGAGATTGTGTGTAATCTGTCATCTGAAAATAACCTTGATTTTTTTCAAACTCTTTACAGAGCATGTTCAGAGACAGAGAAAGCTGGAGAAAATCTGGTTGAAGAATTAAAGATGGATTTTAGTTTAGTGTTGATGGCAAAGTTGTTTAGAGAAACATGTCACCAACCACTATGATCAATTAATGCATCAACAGAAGTTGAAATCAGCTCAAGGAATTCCAAATCACCACTGAGGCTGGACAATAACATCATGGGCTACAAAATGGATCTGTTGTGATAAGATGTTATAGAACCTAAATTTGCATGCTATATGTCTGTAAAATGAAGGTTTTGTATGATTGGGTGATGTATCTGAATTTGCTGTTCGTATGAAGATCAGAAATGAAGAGCATAAATGTGACGTAAGAACTTAAATTTACTGTATAAGATACTTTAAGATGAATATGGATGATTAGTGGTTATTCCTCAAAGAATGTGATAGTAAAATGTGACCGAGGTATTTGACTTCATGGTAAAGCCCATTCTTTATCTATCCTATTTAGCTTGCTAAAACACAGGGTCTATCCCCACAGAAAAAGCCTTAAGCATTTTCTAACTTTCTTCACAAATTTAAGACTGTGATGTGAAATGAAGTAGAAGTAATCATTAGTTATCAATGAATGATAAGAGGGAATTGTTGCGGCAATTTTAAATTTTCATATGCTTTTTACCTTTATTCTTGAGAAATATGATGCTTATGGAACATATGATGTTGGCTTAAGTGGTAATGTTTAACATAGTGTTAACATAAATGTTGGAAATAGAAAGAGCAAGATATGGTATGGGCAAATGCAAGATGTATGTTAAAAACATGTCTGTGCTAACAATGTGTGGAAAGTTACAGCCACTAAGGGATGTTCCAAATATGGTAAAAGGACAGAGGCTTCGGCCTTGGAGGTTAGAGATTTAAAAGTGAGGGGAAGCTTTCGTTCTTGGTCTTACACTCTGCAGCTACTTGTGTTTCTGTATGACCTGTCTGACCTTTCTTGCAAGAAATAAAACCTTTAAAGACAATTGGACGTGTTTGTCTCTTATGCAGTAGAGTCGGAGTTGATTTTTTTGCCACAACACATGGCATGGTTGTTGGTGCCAGACGGGCCGGTCTGAGTATTTCACAATCTGCTCAGTTACTGGGATTTTCACGCACAACCATTTCTAGGGTTTACAAAGAATGGTGTGAAAAGGGAAAAACATCCAGTATGCGGCAGTCCTGTGGGCGAAAATACCTTGTTGATGCTAGAGGTCAGAGGAGAATGGGCCAACTAATTCAAGCTGATAGAAGAGCAACTTTGACTGAAATAACCACTCGTTACAACCAAGGTATGCAGCAAAGCATTTGTGAAGCCACAACACGCACAACCTTGAGGCGGATGTGCTACAACAGCAGAAGACCCCACCGGGTACCACTCATCTCCACTACAAATAGGAAAAAGAGGCTATAATTTGCACGAGCTCACCAAAATTGGACAGTTGAAGCCTGGAAAAATGTTGCCTGGTCTGATGAGTCTCGATTTCTGTTGAGACATTCAGATGGTAGAGTCAGAATTTGGCGTAAACAGAATGAGAACATGGATCCATCATGCCTTTTTACCACTATGCAGGCTGGTGGTGGTGGTGTAATGGTGTGGGGGATGTTTTCCTTGCACACTTTAGGCCCCTTAGTGCCAATTGGGCATCGTTTAAATGCCACGGCCTACCTGAGCATTGTTACTGACCATGTCCATCCCTTTATGACCACCATGTACCCATCCTCTGATGGCTACTTCCAGCAGGATAATGCACAATGTCACAAAGCTCGAATCATTTCAAATTGGTTTCTTGAACATGACAATGAGTTCACTGTACTAAAATGGCCCCCACAGTCACCAGGGGCCTGATGTATAAACGTTGCGTACGCACAAAATGGGCATAGAAATATGCGTACGCATTTTTCCACGCACATATCGGGATTTATAAAAAATAAACTTAGCGTAAATAAGTGCGCACCGTAAGGATGCTCTTGACCGTGCGTACGCACTCTTTTAGAAGAGTATGTGTTTTGGCGACACCAACTGGCCCAAATACCAATAACTATTTAAAATGAAAAACTTATTTATCTTACTCTAAATTATCCTATTACATCACCCAATAAATCAAATTGCATCAACCTGAATTATCATTATCAGCATTCTTAACCAGGTGCAAATACTTTGAATTTACCTTTTTTTTTTTTTTTTTTTTTAATGAATGGGCTATAAAAAGGTATGTGCGTATATAACATATCATCATAATGGATGCTCCCACTCAGGGGAGACAAAAGTGATATGAATTGAGATAGTAGATGTGCTACTTTCGATCACTTTTCCAGTGACACACTGTTTTAAATGGCAGCGAGGAGCGCTGGAAGCACAATAATTCCTCTTTAAACTAAACTGCAGATGTTATGACAAAATATGACGAGAATGACGATCAGTGATGCACACTTAACTTAGATATTTTGGAAGACACTGCTGGATTCGGTGGTCGAACGGTCCGTTGTCCAGTTTGAATAGGTCCAATAATATCTTACTGTACAACCACAGCTGCAGGAGGTGTTCGTGTGAAGGATCTTCAAATAATTACCATTTGAAGGATATAATTTGAGTAAAACGGTAAGATTTGCATGTTTTCTTTTAAAAATACTTTGTCAGTGACGCGCTGTTTCAGACAATTGTATTTACACTGCAATAAATAAGTGCCTATAAATAATAGCCTATAAACTTCCTAAAAGATATGTTCACCTTATCAGCAAAACTGCATAAATTTGCATAAATACTATCTGGCCAGTGGAAATGAATGAATCATCTCTATTCTAAAACCTTTTTCTAAAGTATTTTATACAATTTTGTTTTATGGATATTTTGATATATTTATTCTAAAACAAAGAGGATATTGGATTATCTTTATCAACATAATGTGTGGCACAAATTGCATTTATAGTCCATATCTAATATTTTCCAATGTCTTGTACCTTTGACGGTGTCAACCGTGGATGTCACGTGGATGAGAACATGTATGGAAATGATATGCAGATGAGGTTATGCATAGTAAAACTAGGCGTCGTAAGCTCAATATATGGTGATGTCGGGGAGGAGACGGGGTGGAGATGCACGTACACACAATCTTCCGCTGACTGGGATATATAAAGGGATTTGTGCGCAGGATCTGGCGTACGCATGGTTTTATAAATCAGATTTTTTTTGTGCGTACGTACACTTTTAGGATGAAATCTACGCAAAGTTTTATAAATGAGGCCCCTGATCTCAACCCAATAGAGCATCTTTGGGATGTGGTGGAACGGGAGCTTCGTGCCCTGGATGTGCATCCCACAAATCTCCATCAACTGCAAGATGCTATCCTATCAATATGGGCCAACATTTCTAAAGAATGCTTTCAGCACCTTGTTGAATAAATGCCACGTAGAATTAAGGCAGGTTTGAAGGCGAAAGGGGATCAAACACAGTGTTAGTATGGTGTTCTTAAAAATCCTTTAGGTGAGTGTAAATAAATACTGATAAATAAGTTTAATAACAAGTGCTGTCTGAATGTCTACAGGTACCTATTTTAGAAGGAAACAGGGTCTCGTCATCCAGCTGGTCTTGAACCCACGTCATCAGATAGTCAATGTACTTGGGTGCAGAGCACTTGATAGGCTTCTTAATGTTGGTCCCATCTGCCCAATGATACTCGTATCTGAAGGAAAAGGGATAAGTGAAGCAGAGACGGACGGACCCAGTCATTCCTCACTGTCCAAACACACTCACTTTGGTCCTGCAGACATGACCGGGCAGCTGTCCTCCGAGCAGAAGTCTGTGATGGTGCCGTACAGCATGTTAATCTGGTTAAAGAAATCCACCGCTGCAGGAACAAACAAACAAAAACATGGAATATTCACTCACAACCATAAATATTCACCGTGCTATCTAGATTGTCATTTTGCCAACAATCTTGGAGTTTTGCTCAAAAACAGGCTATTTTCACAGAGTATAAAACATATAATATGCTTCAAATAATTATTAATTTATGTAAATTTGCACTACTTTAATGACAAGACAATCGTTCTCTCCTCCGCTATGTTTAAAGTTTGTGGCCCGCCCATCTCAGGAACTTTGTTATCAAGATGATCCTCATCTGTCCAGAGGTAAATATGACTTGAGAGGCTGTTTATGTTCAATTTTTAACTAGGAAACTTGTATTTAGGATAATTCTGATTTCTGATTTAATTCACATGAAGGCAGCATAAATCACATTGATCATGTGATTCTTTGTTCAGACAGTCAGATGCTCTTTGGATCACATTAAATCATGCTTAAAAAAAAATAAATAAAAATAAATAAATAAATAAATAAAAAATAGTATAATACATAAATATATTATAAAAAAATAATAATATTTATTATTATATTACTATTATTTAAAAATACGAAGTGCTCATATATTATATATATATATATATATATATATAAAAAACACTTTTAAAATAATAAATAATTACTTATATCATTTATTTATTTAATTATATTAGATAAAATATAAAAAAGATAAATTATATAATTATAAATATTTAAAAAAAAAGCATTAAATAATTATATAATATAACCCTAACCGTAAAGCCATGTTGGCCAATCAGAAGCCTGAAAAAAGGTTACAAGTCACAAGCCAAAATCTCCAGCTTCACCATCTACACAACAACACTGCAACCAGTGTTTCTAAAAATCCTCACCCTGGCAGGGGTTTTCAAAAAAGTTTGGTTTCAGTGACTGGATACTGTGTTTGCATGTGGACGAACGGTCAAACCACACAGAAAAAAAACAGCGGTTTTGAAAATAACCATGTTCGTGTAGACAGGGCCTGAGACTGTTGACTCGAACTGTATGTGTGTGTGCATGTTGGGGGAGGTGTGTTGGTCATTCTGCAATGTACACAGTGTCTCTCGGGAATGACTGGGTGATCAGTAAAAACAGGATGTCTCAGGCTTGGTGTCATCAATAGGTCAAGGGTCAAAGTTTTTAAGAAGAAAATAAGAAAAGCACACAAACACAGATAGAGAAACATCTGCAGTAACAAAACCTGGAAATAAAGACACAATGATTCAGTTTGTGGATGTGTATGAAGGCATAATTCATAAATATGGTTCTTACTGTTGACAGCCACCCATTCATTCAGATCTTCTCCGTCAGGAAGCATGACAGCCATACGCAGGTTCCCACTGCCCAGCGTGGCTTCAGCGTGTTTGAGCAGCTCATACTGATGAGAGCCTTCCGGAATATTCTTCTTCGGCTTAAACGTCTTAGATGAACGATTCCCGCTGGAGGAGATGGAACAAAAAAGGCAATTAATGAAACAGGCTATACAAAATAAGAGATAATAGAAGCGTGTATGAGTATTTTTACATATTTCTCATCTTAAAGGATTAGTTCACTTTCAAATTAAAATTTCCTGATAATTCAAGGAATCGGCCATCATAATCCAAGATGTTTATGACTTTCTTTTTTCAGGTTGAAAAGAAATGAAGGTTTTTGATGAAAACATTCCAGGATTATTCTCCTTATAGTGGACTTCAATGACCTCCAGACGGTTGAAGGTCAAAATTACAGTTTCAGTGCAGCTTCAAAGTATTTTACACAATCCCAGATGAGGAATAAGGGTCTTATTTAAAGAAAACATCACTCATTTTCTAAAAAAAAATAAAAATAAAACTTTATACATTTTAACCATAAATGCTCATCTTGAACTAGCTCGCTTCTTCTCTATTTGAATTCCAGCAGTGTAGCTACTGCTGTATTACTGCCCTGCACAGGTCAAAGTTTGAACTAAATTGTCATATACAATATGCTTGTGCAAGTATATAACAATTAGTTCAAACTTTAACCTGTGGAGGGCAGTAATACACTTAGCAGTGGTTAAAACGCTAAGTGTATTACTGGTTAAAACCAAGCGGCAACCTCCCCCTTTCTCTCGTAAAGCCAATACGGAAGTAACTTAAACTGCAATTCATCGACTGGCCGCTAGGGACAGGCTCCAAAAGAGAGCAGAATCTCATAGAGTCCCATGTTAAATTGGCCAAGTTTATAGCAGAAAAAAAACATGTTTACAAGTTGGTTCAAATTGTGGTTTTGGTCTATACTGCTATTTTTGCCCTTCATGACAACTGTGAAGGGGGTGAATTTTTTTATAACTTATCTGTTTAAATTATATTAAGCCTTAAAGTTCTGCATAATTAAGGGCGTGGTCACATGAGTGACAGGTACATTGCGCTGCTGTCTGTGAGCTGTTACTTTACCTCAGCTGCCGCTGAATTTGGCATCTCAGCCGTTTTTGTGCTTTTTTTTCTCGATTATTTTATACAATTATAAAATATGGCTTGCTGCATAATATTCGAGACTGATGTGTGTCTGTGTGCATGCATGGGGAAGAGACACAGAACACACGTTGTTGGATTGTGGCATTGGCTGAAAGTTTTGATTGCGAGATTTACTACAATGACAATACCAGGAGGATATACAACTCTGACAGCACTGCTTGGATATTATAACTAAAACTGCTGCACTATTTTGAAAAAAATATACTTTGGACACAGGCTCATATGTTTGTTAGATACGATCGTATACAGTTTTACAACATAAAGGCAGCTCAGATTGCATCCTTTCTTGAAGAACGATTACAGAGAGCAGATCATTCAGAAGAAATGTGAAAAAAAAATTTTTTTGTTTTGCAATGGATCGCGATCTCTATTATAAAGGTATGAAGTCCCATTTGATTTTCCATGTTGTTATTTGCACACCCAACACTACTGGTGTTGGAGCATCTATATCTTAAAGAAACACCGTAGATTGACAGTAAACCTTTAGAACTTTCTGATGATAAAACTTATCTTCATTAACGTCCATATTTTTTTACAGTCTATGGTTAAAACGTATATAATTTAATTTTTTTTTTTTTTGAAAATGAGTGATGGTTTCTCTAGATAAGATCCTTATTCCTCGTCTGGTAGTGTTTAAAGCCCTTTGAAGCTGCACTGAAACTGTAATTTTGACCTTTTGGAGTCCATTGAAGTCCACTATAAGGAGAAAAATCCTGGAATGTTTTCATCAAAAACCTTCATTTCTTTTCGACTGAAGAAAGAAAGACATGAACATCTTGGATGACATGAGGGTGAGTAAATTATCAGGAAATTTTAATTTGGAAGTGAACTAATCCTTTAAGACACAGACATGAAGTTTATCCGGTTCCAATCAAAGGAATACACACTCCAATCCACATTTATTATCATTCAAATCTAAAAACAACACAAAGGCAATGACATCACATGTCTGTGTTTGTTCTTAACTTCTCCTAAATCACATGAACCATCACAAGAGCTTCAGAAGATTTTCCAAATGAAATCATTCTCAGCTGTTTTTGAGGAAGCCGTTTTTCTTATGATGAACTTCTCTAATGTCTCCGCCAGACAACCTTATCAGTAAACTCAATTTCAGATGGATCATAACAAACAACATCCTGACTTCTGATTACAGAATCAGATTGAGATGGAGATATTCTGCATTTGAGATCTCCTCACTGTCTTACTAAATATGTAAACAAAAAGTAATTACAGAGAAAGCAAATACAACCTCTTATCCCGCAAAATGATATTATTAGAATGATGTGAGTTTGTCGAATTAAATTAAACAGCATTTGTGGTGGATAAAAACACATTCACTTCTTGTTTCCACTCTTAAAGAGATTCATGCATCATCATGCACTGCCTGGAAACAATTAAAACTGCATTGCATTTTAAGCAATTTCATCAAAAGAGATCTCAGCATCTTTTCAAAGAATGTTTTCCAACTTTGAATGCATCACAGGCTCTGGACACAATGCAACTCTCTGACCTCTGAAACAAAGTGACAAGACAAACAACGTGCTTTTTGTTGGAACAGCACAGTGTGAAGCAAACATGCAATTACGTAAGATCTGCCCCCCTTCCAGTTCAGCACATTAGAGGCAAATAAATCGGTGCAAAATGTGCCAGAATTGGGTTAATCATAATGCTGAGGGATTCGCGTAAGAAAATAATACATTTTAGCCCAACTGTCAGGATGAAATACTGACACATTAACGATCTGCACGCGCAGAACTGAAGTCAGTTCGGTCCAAAAACTCAAACAGCTCTTTAGCAAGACGAGCAAGGAGTAAATCTGTATCAATTAATCTATAAACAATCATCTCAATCATAAACTCACAATAAGAAGCTCATCTTTTCCTGTCTGCCCGGTTCAGAGCTCTGCTGCTGGTCCCGGTTCGAGGTTCTGGTTCGTGTAATGCAGAGACACCTGGCAACAAACTTACCACAGCCGCTGTGGATTCTCTAGTCTGATTGTTCGATCTGTAAATCACGTCACATTGGAGTATAAACAGGGTGAATGCCGAGAAATGTTTTGGAGATCTGTGTTAACGCCAAACACAACATATCGCGATGTTTCGTATCGCTGACGTCAGCCTTTTTCAGATTGTGACTTTATTTTTTATTTTAATTTATTTTTTTATTTTTTTAATGCTCTTGTTAAATAGTTTATATTATTGTTTCATAGATAGATAGATAGATAGATAGATGCTTGTGCTTGTATAGGCTAATTCATATCTTACTTAAATTAAATGACTTAAATTAAATGTTTCAATAAATAAATAAAAAAACACTATACTCTAAGATACATTATATATATATATATTAGAGATATATTCTGGTTATATCTATATAGTATATCTCTATGTATACAGTGTTGGGTGTAATACATTACTAAGTAATTAATTGCTGTAATTTAATTACTTTTCCCTTGAAAAAGTAAAGTAAGGGATTATAATTTAATTACAGTTACTTCTGATGTAATTTATTTAAATACTGTATAGACTATAACAATTCTATATAAAACAAGTTGATTTAACATCAAAATTTAACATCTAATGTTAAAATGTGTTTTTAATGTAACTTTCTCCCTACTTAGGTCAGTTCAAGTATAATTTATGAAATTTTATAGGCCTATTATTTATTTGAAAGAATTAAAAGCACATTTTCATATATATCTTGTATTGTTCAACTGGTCAACATATTTGCGTTATCCTCCGTTTCCGTTTTTATTTTGTAGAAACCATAGAAACACCAAAGACGCTTTAACAACTGTTTTGATATATTTATAGACAGAAAAGTAATCATTGTTATATAGCTCAACACGTTTAGTCTTTTTGTTTAAATCTAATTTTCTTGATTTTTTTGCAAGTACCATGCTTTACCATGCCTCAGAGAAAAAAAAAAAAAACTATTTTGTGAAGTAGCTATAGCATAATCAGATGCAGCTTTATTTTTAGTAACGGTAACACAGAATTTTCTCCATCATGCAATACATTTTAAAATTAATAGCACGTCATTTATCAGAAGCCATCCAGCATTTAATGTGATATTCTAAAATCAATCTATCTTACTGCAGTGTGCAACAAATATCTCACAGCAGTCGCCGAGCGACACAGAGTAACGTTATAACATCATTTTCAACACTCTCAAATGTATCTAATATGATAAACAGTGCTGTGTTACCTCATACTCATGACCGGAAAAGCGGAAGCAGTGACTGCGGCATAATAAATGTTCTGTGCCGTGTGTTGCGTTCGTCTCTCATTAACATTTGCTCCAGCGGCTTCATTCAGCTCTCACAACACTCAGTCCTGCTCTGCTTCATACTACAGTAATGTTAATAATCTCAACCATGAACATGATTTCTGTCCGATTCCCATCCCGATTCTTTTCCCCTGGCTGTAAGATGAAGACTACATTTCCCAAGATTTCACGCTCAAACTCGGCGTCATCAAGCTACACCTTTGTTTTGAATAGGCGAACTCTAGCGGCGAAAAATCTACATATTGTAGCTTTAATCAAATATTTATATTTTTAATTATTGATATTCAGACTTCAGAGAGTCTTTCTGCACTGGTTTGGTTCTGAAAAACCTAGGACTAGTTTGCAAAAATATGTATTATGATAAATCGTCAAAACATTTAATTGCAAAACTTTGTCAAACTCAACACGTCATTTATTTAAAAATATCAATGTTTGCAGTGAAGTCAAAACAACAACATAAAATATGACTCGGGCTCAGATTATCTTTTTCAGATTTAAGATGTCACAGTGTGTTCAAAAAAAAAAACATGAAAACATATGATTGTGTGTAAAAGATCACTAACTAAAATTACAGTATAAGAGGCTACATATTAATATGAATCATTCTAGCAATCTAGGTAATACAATAATAATAAAAGAAACCTAGAAGGTGATTTTAAAATCATTTTGTCAGGATTTTTTAGAGTGGTCTGGCAACTGAGGATATAATTGATATTCCTGATATGAAGGTGGAGCTGATGAGTCAGATTGATGAGAAACTGAAGGACCAAACTGACCAGGAGGTCCAATGTAATTAGGAGGAGCAAACTGAGCCGGCAGTCCAGGGCACCCAGGAACAGGAAACGGGTTCAGAGGAGGTTCGTAGTAGCTAGGGGCACCAAACTGACAAGGTGGAAACATAGAAGGTAGGCTGGGGTTCACATTGCCTCCTGGTGGGTGATTCCAGATTCCAAAATCACTTTTTGTATTACTTTTTGCACCCGATACAGACTGAAGAGGAAGAATCACTACCGGGAGTTTGATCTCCGGGTCTGAGGCATATGGCACATCCAGGTAGACCTAAACATAAAGCATACATATTAAAACAAAATAATTATTTATATCTGTAGAACACACAAAGATGCCAATCTAATGTATTTGTTCACTTCATTGTAGACGAGTGAGTATGTGTCTTTGCTTTTGATGCTGAAACTCACCCTGAGTCTGTACTCAACCTTGATGACCTTACAGTTTAGGATAGAGAGTGTCAGGTCGGGAGGAATGGACAGCACTTTGGTGACAGTGTTCTTTGATTTCGGCTCAATGGAATCACCTTCCTCTTTAAAAAGTTCATGTTTGTGAAGTTTTCTCTTTCCTTTTGCCATAAAACTGTGCTTTTCATACAGGCAGTATTTTGGTGTGATTGCACGGGATGAATTGTTCTGAACTTCAGCCAAAACTTTCAAGCCCTCTCCTGTAGTGAGACACAACATATTTTTCTATTATTACAATAGCTGAATCACATAATCTCAAAATACTGCATTTGTCGTCTTAATCTACTTGATTATACAAGAGTGCGAACAGAGAGTAAACAAGAAACTCCAAATTTATATACATTTCATCTCCTTACAGACACAGAAATGGTTGTGTCTACAACAATCAAACTTTAAGTTCATTGACAAATAGAAAACATGAACACTGCTGAGGTGTTATAATAAGAACTATAATTTTACCTAGGCAGTATCCCATTTTCTCAGTGTTTATGTCCATGGAGACATTCCCAGAGGTGAGGAGTTTCATTTTTTTCTCTATGCTTCCATACTGAGGTGCCTAAACAAGACAAAACATTTAAAATAAAGAGGATGATCGATCTCCAAAACATAGTAGAGGAATGTATGTTATAGATTAGAATGACAGTACTTGGGATTTTATCATAATCTCACCATTAGTTCAGGACTGGACACAACATGACTGGGGGCATAGTGAAACTCTGCTTTGGCTTTGCTAGAAACACGCATTGATCGGGTTAATTTAGTCTCCAAAGTGTAGGCAATTTTTCCAACTGCACTTTTGAAGGTTGGTGGGAAGTGACTAAAAGAAAATAATGCCATGTGTAAACACAGAGTAACTGTACAGCAGAAAGTAAAGTCTCATTAAAAGGTTGAAATTCTTGAAAAAAAGAAATACTGGCAAATGTAAAATGTTCTATTTTATTTAAGGTATCTATGTAACTTTTGGCCTTGTAGTGGTTAAAAAACAAAACATTTTGCGAAAGAACATTGTTTTGGTTGTGCTTTGGCTCAGTATGGATATGGTTATCCTACTGTTTATACAACATTCACTATTAGGCTTAAGAGATATAACCAGTTTTGATGTAAATGATCACAAGCTGACTAGCTGAAGACGTTACTGTGGCTATTAAAAGACACAGTACTTCCTTGAAGTTAAATTCCAGCACAGCATTACAACAACCCATAATGAAATTACCCTTCAAAATAGATAATGCTTTACAATGAACTCTGTTAGAGAACTACATATGGCAATTTATCTGTTCAACATAAAACATTACTGAGTTGAGTTATAAAAAAAATATAAAAACGCTGTCTCCTTTTACAACATTACATATCTCTGAGTTCTGGCCATCCCTGAAAAGCCAAGCTAATGTTGGTTCTTGTTTTATTACAAGCTCTGTCACATTCTCTTTTTTTGCAAGCAGACTATCCTCTTTTTTGCATTTTTTTTAAACAGGTGATTCCCCGGAGGTTTGAGATTTAGCTGCTTCATGTCAACCTTTCTCGCAAATTAAATACGCTTATATGGACAACAATATTCTGATATTAACCCCATTAAGACAATACTCTGATTAAACAGTAAACAGCGATTTCTTATTACCTTAATCTGGCTAAAGTCATACTTGAAGTGAACACAAATCAAATTTACGACATGTGGAGTCTTCCTATTTTAGTTGCATTATTGAAGTGCATTATAGTCATGTAACACCTTAATCACACTATTAACGTCATGTGGGAGTTTTTGCCGCATTTTGCGACAGGACACATAAACACACGGCAGTGGCCAACCGTTTGACGGCACACAAGAGAGCATAGCTTCAAGCAAGAAGGCACAAATCAAATTCCTTTCATCTCATCTCTCATCCAGTACCTTTTTACCGAGTTTGTAAACACCTTAATCAGAATATTGTCTTATTCAGAATTAGATTACTGCTGTCCATGTAAACGTAGTTAGTGTGACTAACCTATGCCACTCCCACATGGTATAAACGTTTAAAAAAATGTGAATACAACATGAACACAAATTACATTACTGAAAACAATATGAATACAAAGATTACATTACCAAAATAAAATTAAAAACGGGGTAAATGTTTTGTAACTTTGTTCTTCACATTCTTTTCTTTATATTATCTCTATGAGATGCAACAAACAAACTTACTCATGTGGCAACTGAAAGGTGAATGGGTAAACATGATGTCCTGGTGCCACAACCGAAGAATCTATCAAGTCAAAAATCTAATTTAAGTTCAGCATGTTTTTCAGTACTCAAAGCTCAATTTGTAATATTCATCTAAATGGCAAACAGACTTACATGGCTGTCCTGATGGATCTTTCAGCATATCACGGTCATTACCTACAAGATTAAGTAACACCAGCATGGTTAAATCCACCTGAGTTCTACAAACTGTAACACAAAAACTACAGCTGTTCCTCCTACCGTGTGTTTTGTCCTCCTGAACGAAAAACCTCTCCATGGAATAATACTTCTCTTTATCCGAATAAACAACAGTCGTTTTCCCGTAATGCTCGCTCCAGCACACCTGTGCTTTACCTTTAATTTTCACACTCAGCGACTTCATTTGCGTGTCCTTTACCACATCCAGAAGCACTTGTCCCGATATAAAGTCCCCGCTGGTGAAAGTATTGTTCGGATTGATGGGATTATAAATAACAGAAATGTTTTTCACTGTGAGGGACATCTTGTCTTTTTTGTGTCAATGTCAATATCCGTTTCTGATCTCATTGGAATATTCAGTTCCTGTGAGAAACTATTTCCTCATGTTGTGGGCGTGTCGTTGAGACAACACCCAAACGGATGAAAATGAAAATATTACATTCCTCAAATTGCAATTTATTTAACCCTTATTCGTCCCTTAATTGGACTAACGTTTTGGTCCTTTGGGATCAGATAGACCCCACACTTTTACAGAGCGACTGCATGTACATTTTTTTATTTACTTCTCAAATATGCATTTATGCTATGTTTTTGTGGATATTTTGTAATTGTCTACCTATTTACTGCACAATTACTTAACCACGCTATAAATTGGCTTATGAAAAATAGATTTTTAATGAAAACATCACACAACGATGAACTTAATTAAATCTAAATTGGATTTGGACACTGATATGTGTTAGGGATAGAATACTACCATACAGGTTTGATTATAGCAAATAGTTATATTTAAAGAAAGTGCACACACACACACACATATATACACAATAGAGGTCAATAGGGACTCATTTCATTTTCACTTCATTGACTTTCTTTAGAGTAAGTCAAACTCTTATTTCGAAATTGCAATTGGTCCAGAATGCAGCTGCGAGACTCCTCACTAATACAAAGAAAAGGGAGCATATAACTCCAGTTTTGGAAAAGCTGCATTGGCTTCCGGTTAAATATCGGATTCAGTACAAGGAGTTACTGTACGTTTTTAAAGCTGTCCATGAGTTGGCCCCAGAATATATTTCGGACCTGATACATATGAACTCTGGTAGATCTCAAAAATCATTTAATTGCTTACTGTTCTCAGTTCCGAAAACACGTCTGAAAACCAAAGGGGATCGTGCATTTTCGGTTGCTGGTCCAAGACTGTGGAATACCCTTCCACCTGACATCAGATCTGCACCCTCAGTTGATGTTTTTAAATCTCGCATGAAAACATACCTATTTTCTATGGCTTTTAACTGTTGACTTTTGGATGATGTTTATTGTTTTAAATGTTTTCTGTTATTGTATAGTTTTTGTTTCTTGTTTGTTGTGTTGCTGTACAGTCCTTTGGTCTACTTTGTAGTGGAAAGGGCTCTATAAATAAAGTAGACTTGAGACTTGAGACTTGATGCTTCAACTTCTCACAACTTTATGATATATTTTGTGAACATGCTTGTTATGCTTTTGTGCTCTAGTATTAGTCAAGTCAAGTCAAGTCAAATTTATTTATATAGCGCTTTTACAATTGGTAATTGTTTCAAAGCAGCTTTACATATTAGAAGCACAGAAAAAAGGGAAGTGGTTAAAAATAAACTGTGCAAACAAGCGTGGTAATATGTAACATATACAAGATGGTGCTACATTAAGCCAATGTCGGCTGACTTCCAGGGGTGGAAAAAACCCCCTAGGAGAAAAACCCAGCGTGCTAGCACTGGGAAAAAAGTCCTAGGAGGGAAAAAACCCCTTGGAAGATATATATAATATATGTAAATGTATATGGAGATCAAAATCTGAATTATACATTTTTATTATAGAGATTAAAAATAGATTATATATAATTATATGTAAGCGGATACGGGGATTAAAAATCTGAATTATAGATGCAGCCAGAATTGGATCTTTAGGTCCATTGTCTCCTGGGCTACGTTGTAGTCAGGTCCTGATCTGGATACGGCCTGGATCCAGCACCCGGCAAACCTCAGGATAAGCAGAGAGACAGATATTAGCGTAGATGCCATTCTTATTCTGATGTACAGGTATATCTAGTGTTATAGGAAATGTTCTCGGTTCCGGCCGACCTAATTATTGCAGCGTAACAATCCTTTAACGGATTTGAAAAATGTTAATGTATTGATAATGTGTTATGTGTATGCAAGAGCAAAGAGATGTGTTTTTAGTCTAGATTTAAACTGACAGAGTGTGTCTGCTTCCCGAACAATGCTAGGAAGATTGTTCCAGAGTTTAGGTGCTAAATAGGAAAAGGATCTGCCGCCTTCAGTTGATTTTGATATTCTGGGTATTATCAACTGACCTAAGTTCTGAGATTGCAATAAACATGAAGGACTATAATGCATTAAGAGCTCACTTAGGTACTGGGCAGCTAAACCATTTAGAGCTTTATAAGTAAGTAGCAAGATTTTAAAATCTATACGATGGTTTAATAGGGAGCCAATGTAATGTTGACAGAACTGGGCTAATATGGTCATACTTTCTGGTTCTAGTAAGAACTCTAGCTGCCGCATTTTGGACCAACTGTAGTTTGTTTAAAAGCCGAGCAGAACAACCACCCAGTAGAGCGTTACAATAATCTAGTCTTGAGGTCATGAATGCATGAACCAACTGTTCCGCATTTGTCATTGAGAGCATATGTCGTAATTTAGATATATTTTTTAGATGGAAGAAGGCGGTTTTACAGATACTAGAAACATGACTTTCAAATGAAAGATTGGTATCAAAGAGCACACCCAGGTTCCTAACTGAGGACGAAGGTTTAATGGAGCACCCGTCAAGTGTTAGAGAGTATTCAAGGTTTTTTCGTGAGGAAGTTTTTGGTCCAAAGATTAGGATATCAGTTTTTTCTGAATTTAATAATAAGAGATTTCTTGTCATCCAGTTTTTAATGTCAGCTATGCATTCTGTTAGTTTTGTGAATTTGTAGGTTTTGTCAGGGCGCGAGGAAATATAGAGCTGAGTATTGTCAGCGTAGCAGTGAAAACTAACACCATGCTTCCTAATTATCTCTCCTAAGGGTAGCATGTACAGAGTGAAAAGCAACGGTCCTAATACTGAGCCTTGTGGTACCCCATATTTAACCTGTGATCGATACGACATCTCTTCATTAACTACCACAGACTGATAACGGTCAGATAAGTATGATTTGAACCATGCCAAAGCAATTCCACTAATGCCAATATAGTTTTCAAGTCTTTTTAAAAGAATGTTATGATCGATAGTGTCAAAAGCAGCACTGAGATCTAATAACACTAATAGAGAAATACAGCCACGATCAGATGATAGGAGTAGATCGTTTGTAACTCTAACGAGAGCAGTCTCAGTACTATGGTATGGTCTAAATCCTGACTGGAAATCCTCACAGATTCCATTTCTTTCTAAAAAGGAGCACAGTTGTGTTGAAACTGCCTTTTCTAGTATCTTTGACAGAAAAGGTAGATTCGAGATTGGCCTGTAATTTACTAAATCTCTCGGATCTAGTTGAGGTTTTTTAATAAGAGGTTTGATAATAGCCTGCTTAAAGGTTTTTGGCACGTGTCCTAGTGTTAAAGATTAATTAATTATATCAAGAAGTGGACCTACGACCTCTGGAAGCATTTCTTTCAGTAGTTTAGTCGGCATTGGGTCTAACATACATGTCGTTGATTTTGATGATTTGATAAACTTAGATAATTCTTCCTCTCCTATAGCGGCGAATGATTCTAGTTTTACCTCAGGGACACTACAGTGCACTGTCTGAAGCGAAACTGTAGACGGTTGCATGTTTATAATTTTCTCTCTAATATTATCAATCTTGCAAGTAAAGAAGTTCATAAAGTCATTACTGCTGTGCTCTATGGAAACGTCAGCAGTTGAATCTCTGTTTCTAGTTAATTTAGCCACTGTGTCAAATAAATACCTAGGATTATGTTTGTTTTCTATTAAGAGATTTGAAAAATAAGTAGATCTAGCATTTCTTATGGCTGTTCTGTACTCAATCATTTTTTCTTTCCACGAAAGGCGAAAAACTTCTAGTTTTGTTTTCTTCCAACTACGTTCAGCTTTTCTAACAGCTCGTTTTAGAGCCTGAGTGTGCTCATCATACCACAGCGTTGGATTAGTTTCCTTAATCTTCTTTAGACGTAAAGGAGCGACTGCATTTAATGTGCTGGAAAAGAGAGAGCCAATAGTTTCTGTTGCAGCATCGAGTTCTTCTAAGTTGTCAGGTATACTAAGGCGATGAAACTGCTCGGGGAGATTATTTATAAAGCAATCTTTAGTGGTAGACGTGATTGTTCTACAATATTTATGGGTGGGTGGTGGTTTTGTAGCCTTGGCTAATTGTATTATACACGAGACTAAATAATGATCTGATATATCATCGCTCTGCTGTAGAATTTCAACAGCATCAATATCTATTCCATGCGACAGTATTAGATCTAGGGTATGATTACGACAATGAGTGGGTCCTGACACGTGTTGTCTAACTCCAATAGAGTTTAAAATATCTGCAAATGCCAATCCAAATGCGTCTTTATTATTATCTACATGGATATTAAAATCACCAACAACAAGGACTTTATCCGCAGCCAGCACTAACTCTGATAGAAACTCAGCAAATTCTTTGATAAAGTCAGTATGGTGCCCTGGTGGCCTGTATACAGTAGCCAGCACAAATGTCAACTTACATAATGTTACATAAAGCACCATCACTTCAAAGGAATTATATTTGAAATTCTTTTGAATGATTCTGAATATATTACTATAAATTACAGCAACACCTCCCCCTTTGCCTTTCTATCGAGGATTGTATCGATAATCATAACCTTGAGGACTAGATTCATTTAAAGTAATGTAATCGTCTGGTTTTAGCCAGGTTTCTGTCAAACACAGCAAGTCTAGTTTATTGTCTGTGATAATTTCATTTACAATAAGTGCTTTTGAAGAAATAGATCTAATATTCAGTAACCCAAGCTTTATCATTTTTTTATCTGATTTATCTGTGATTTTCATTTTTTGAACATCAATTAAATTTTTACCCTTAAAAGGTTTCGGAAGTTTTTTGTATTTACTAGTTCGAGGTACAGACACAGTCTCTATGTGATAATATCTAGGTGAAAGTGTTTCTATGTGCTGTGAATTATCTGAGTTCTGTGACGTGAGGCGGCTAGCAGACAGTCGGTTTAGCCAGTTTGTCTGCGTCCTGATCAGGGCCCTGGTTTGTCATAGTCCTTCATTTATGTATGGAAATTTTTCAGATTTATGCCAGTTTTGATGATTTTATTTGATTTTAATTTCTATAAAAATGTTCTCTGTTGCATTCACACACATGTGTGTATTTATGTGTGTGTGTATGAGATACAAGTTTGTTCCATTTTGTGTTTATGGTCAAGGACCAGACCTTTATTTAAATGTAGAAATATTCATATTTATGCCAGTTTTGTTGATTTTATTTGCCAATTTCTACAAAAATGCCCTCTGTTGCAGTCACATGTGAGTGAGTGAGTGTGTGTGTATGTGTGTGTGTGTGTGTGTTTAGGTTATGGGGGCCCTAAGCAAATCTTGCGTGATCGCGTTCCCAGGGGTTTATCAGCTAGCAATTGTCAATGCACATTTAAAGGGTTAGTTCACCCAAAAATGAAAATTCTGTCATTTATTACTTACCCTCATGCTGTTCCACGCCCGTAAGACATTTGTTCATCTTCGGAACACAAATTAAGATATTTTTGTTGAAATCCGATGGCTCCGTGAGGCCTGCATAGCCAGCAATGACATTTCCTCTCTCAAGATCCATTAATGTACTAAAAACAAATTTAAATCAGTTCATGTGAGTAACAAAGTGACAAGAATATTTTTGGAGCGCCAAAAAAACAAAATAACGACTTATTTAGTGATGGCCGATTTCAAAACACTGCTTCATGAAGCATCGGAGCACAAATTAATCAGTATGATTAATTAATGCTGTAAAATATACATGGATCAGTTGGTACTACATTAATATTGTAGGTTAAAATTAACTTATTTGTATACAAACTTAAATTACACATAAGGAAATTTTTACAATAATAAATTTATAATAGGCCTATTAACTTTAAAATTATTTCTACTCCAATTCTATTTTTTTTTTATTTAAACATTTAAATGGTGTCTTGATAGATTTATTATATATTAAAGAACATTAAAAAATATTCTTCTTTTCATTTACTAGACAAAAATGCAGCAAGAGTTTTAAAAACTACTTCTAGAAAGTAAAGAACAAAGAATGTGCATCAGGTTTGTTTTGCTTTTTGAGGTTTTATATTAATTTATGAAGCCACTGTAAACTTTATTGTTACATATTATATTGTTATATTACAATGCTATTATATTTTGTGCAGGGAATGAGCTTATTTTGTTGTAAATAAAAAAGTCTCGGCTAAATGTTGTGTTATGTTTCTGACAACTTGTAAAAATCAGGTCTTTAAGAAAATCCGAAATTCCGACTTGATTTGAACGCACCATGTGCTTCACACTAGTTGTTGATAACGTCCCGCTGACTGACTGCGCAAATGCTGTTGCGGTTGATGCTCCTGAAGCGCATATCATGTGCAGTGACGCATTATTGGCTCCACCCACAATGCAACGAAGACAAGGGAACCTCCAGACAAGAGGACAAAAAGCCCTACAATAAAAGTGGCATTACACCGATGATTATTTTATTCTGAGGACACCGATTCAGCGAAACTTTTTAACTCGAGATTTTTTAAAGTAGACGGAATTCGACTGCGATTTTTAGAGGTTTGGATTATATCTTGATGTGTTTGTGCCTTCAGCCTCTATAACACCATAGCAAGACTAGATAAATAACGCCGCATCAGCGTCCTTTCAGCGGTATTTTTTTATCCAGAACAAATTTAAAACCGAAACTTTTCAGTGATATTATTGGCTGCCGATTGTTTGATAACTTTATTACGCAATTTGTTTGTTTGGCTGATATTACAGTCAGCTATATTTCCAGCCATTCTCCTCGTCGGGGAAAAAGCGACGCCCTCAGGCCGCCGGCGGTACTGCAGGTGCCGGTGAGTTGTAAGTGAGACACTGGGAGTCTGAATAATTTAACGGTGGAAAATGAGCTCAGAGGAAGCGGCAGCTCCAACCAAAACCAGCACTGATGAGGATGGCATGTCCTGGTGGTACCGCTGGATCTGCAAACTGGCTGGTGTCCTGGGTGGCATATGTAAGTATCACACGTGATTGTGTCCATATGGATGTTTAATGCAGAATAACTTGAGTCTTTCTGCAAACACTGGCTCCTGATAGACAGGTGTATCCATTTGTGTTGGTATTTGAAACCTTTTCAACAAGGATACTGTCTTACACCCAACACAATCACGTCCTGTGCTGAACTTATGGTGGTTTCACATCCTTGATTATGGCATATCAAAGTAAAAACAAAATAGTGCTGTCAAGTCACTGCAAACATCATATTTTATTTAGTGCCGTCAAATCGATCAAGATACATAATTAATTGCATCTAACATAAAAGTTTGCATATACATACAAATACATACATACATATATTATATGCATGCAATTTTTGCACATTCTCGAAATTTGAAAATCAAAACTAAAAATCGATTTGAAAGCACTTTTTATTTTGATATACAAATTATTTTGATACACACAGATATATATATATATATATATATATATATATATATATATATATATATATATATATATATATATATGCATACATATTTTAACAAACTTTTATGTTAGATGCGATTATTGTGCATAAGCTGTGGTGGTTTGTACAAGGCCTTTTTATGGACACTGTCATGGTAACAACCCAGGTGTCATAGCAACTGCAACTTTCTCTTCTCTTGCTCTTTTCTTTCATATCCTTTTGTTCTGTCAGGTTTTGTTAGGGATTACTACGTGTTACGAACCAATATCTCTCTAAGTAGTGCATAGAATCTTTTAGAGGCCACTGACCACCGAATATGATTATCCTCGTGCAAGCGACCCCCATCCTAACATTTAACAGCCAAAATGGAAATCTTTTTGGTCCCCATGTGGAAAACGCTTAAATTAGTTTTCTGTGAGGGTTGTGTTTAGGGTTAGGGGATAAAATATACAGTTTGTACAGAATAAACATTGTGTCTATACCTCATAAAACAAGGAAACGTATGTGTGTGATCAGTCGGCTTCAATAGTTCTCTCTTTTTCTCTACATATGCTGAGGCACAGATGACAGAAACAGCTGTTCATCATTCAAACCCAACAAAAGCTTGTTTCATCCAGCCAAGCAGCTGCTCTGCACCAAACGTCTGTCTTTCCTGTGTTTTTGAACACGTTCTGTTTCTGAACAAAGTATTACAGGTTCCTGAAGCAGCCATTAAACAAATGTGCATGTTCCTTTCTTTATATACTTACTACAACCCCTTTTTTGAGGAAAATATTTATATAATATTTATTTATGTATTTGTTATGTACGTATGTATTATATGGGTGTGCAATATTGACATAAATTGATATCTCAAAACGTTTGGGATTTTTTCGGTAACTATAATTAAACAATATTTTGCTGATTGTATTTTTGTGCTGCTGCCTTGGCTGGTTTATGGAAACTTGTTTCCGCCATGAAATAAAAAAGGTAACTGCGACTTTATTTCACAATTTTTTTTTTGTTAATTCACAACTTTTTTTTTTCTCAGAATTGCAATAAAAAGTCAGAATTGCATGATTAATATTTATAATTGTGAGATATAAAGCAGTATTGCGTGATATAAATTCAGAATTGCAAGTTATAAAGTCAGAGTTGCGAGATAAGTCAGAATTGCGAGATGTAAGTCAGGATTGTAAGATATAAAGTCAGAATTGCGAGATATAAAGTCAGAATTGCGAGATATAACGTCAGAGTTGCGAGATATAAGTCAGGGTTGCGAGATATAAAGTCAGAGTTGCGAGAAGTCAGGATTGCGAGAAAGTCAGAATTGCGAGATATAAGTCAGGATTGCAAGATATAAAGTCAGAATTGCATGATTAATATTTATAATTGTGAGATATAAAGCAGTATTGCGTGATATAAATTCAGGATTGCGAGATATAAAGTCAGAGTTGTGAGATACAAGTCAGGGTTGTGAGATATAAAGTCAGAATTGCACATTATGAAGTCAGGATTGCGGGATATAAAGTCAGAGTTGCGAGATATAAAGTCAGAATTGCCAGTTATAAAGTAAGAATTGAGAGATATAAGTCAGGATTGCGAGATATAACGTCAGAGTTGCGAGATAAAGTCAGATTTGTGAGTTATCTCGCAATTGCGAGAAAAAAAATCAGAATTGTGACTATATCTTGCAATTTTGACTTTATAACACGCAATTCTAATGTTATATTACACAATTCTGACTTTATAACTCACAATTGCAAGTTTAAATCTCGCAGTTCTGAGAAAAAGTCAGAATTGTGAGATAAAAAGTCACAATTACCTTTTTTATTTTATATTTAGTAGCGGAAAAAAGCTTCTATAGGTTTAGGTCTGGATAAATTAAAAAAAAAAACTAAAACCGCCAGTAGGTGGCAGCAAGTCCCTGTTTTAATGAGTGATTCATTGAATTATGCAAACAGTTTGTTCAAAAAGGCTGAATCATTTAGAAACTAAGCAAATTACTGTCTTTATGAATGGGTCATTGAATCATAGACTCAAATGATTCGTTAAAAAACTACAGTGTTGCTCTGATACTGATACGCACAACAGTTCAGCTCCATCTTTGATTGGAACTATTTGGCGAAACAGAAAAAAACAGACAATAATGCGTCTAAAATGTATCTGAATATTACCTTCTTGCTTGTTGAACTGCTGTATATAAATCAATATCACATTTGTGATCGAGCTCTTGCGTTGACATTCGGTGAAAACGGTGCTCTTGCTTGTGTGATATTACTTAATTTAATATATATATAACTCATACAATTACAATTCAAATAGGATTTATCACACAGTGAATGCTTTTAGACTCAAGATGTTTTTGTTTGCAAAGTGGGTGATATACTTGATAATGTCAGCTCGCATATCGTTAATAAAACAATTACAATATTATCGTACACGATAAATGGCGCACACCCCTAATGTATTAGATTTAATATTTTAACTTAATATTTCAATAATTTTGCAACATATTTGCATAGTTCTCTGTTAATGGTTAATTGTCAAATTGCATGCAGATAAATAAATATATTTCATCTTTTTAGTAAGCGTTTTGATTTTTTTATAAATGATTTATTTTAAACTTTATGATTTAATTATCAGTATGGGAAACCCTGGGCTAAGGCAATTACTTAACATCAAATTGACCAATTAGCAACTATCATAACAGTTAATAGAAAAAAGTTGGTAAGTTTTTACCAATGATAACAATTTTGATTTGTTTACATGAACTACAAAAAAATTTGACTTTTTCTTCTCTTCTCTTTTTTTTCTAGCATGTGCAACGATGGGCATTTGGAATTGTGTGACTGTGAATCCGTTAAACATCGCGGCTGGAGTTTGGATGGTGTAAGAACTTGCATTTTAGTTCCCAGTGTTCACTGAGTCATGTAGAGAAGCTGATCAGAAGATGAAACATCTCTTTTTTCCTTCAGGTTGACGGCATGTGTGTTGTTCCTGTGCGAGGTGCCGTTCTGTTGTCAGTTCGTTGAGTTTGCAAATGTAGTTGCGGCGCGAGCTGACCGCCTGAAGCCCTGGCAGAAAGCCCTGTTTTACTGCGGGTAAGTGCAACTCTACAGCTGTTAACTTCATTGGCCAGTAAATGTTACTGTGGAACTAATAAATATTTACTACGAAACAAATGGTCTTCCTCCAGGGGGAACGTGACAACTCCAAAAGCTGAATTGTCCACTTTTTTTTTTTTTTTTTGTCTTTTAAGAGATATTTTGTACTCTAACAAATGTAACTGTCTAAATCAATTCACTAGAAGGATTGGTTTCTGGTGTGCAAATGTAAAAGCACCCAAATGAAGTGTGTAAAATGGTGAAATAAATTCATCATTAATTAATGATTAGTAAATATTTAAGATTAAAATTAACACAACTTTTACAGCGTTTATTAATCTAAATATTAATTTCTGCTTATAGCCTACTGCTACATTAGAAGTTGCATAAACTAATGTTAGTAAATGTATTATAAACAAACATGAATTTAATATGAACTATAGTGTACACTACCGATTTTTTTTTTGTTTTTGAAAGAAGTCTCTTCTGCTCATCAAGGCTGCATTTATTTGATAAGAAATACAGTAAAAACAGTAATATTGTGAAATTTAAAAATTTTATATAACTATTTTCTATTTAAATATATGTTAAAATGTAATTTATTCCTGTGATTCAAAGCTACATTTTCAGCATCATTACTCCAGTCTTCAGCGTCACATGATCCTTCAGAAATCATTCTAATATGCTGATTTGCTGCTCAAGAAACATTTATTATTATTATTATTATTATCAATGTTTAAAACAGTTGTGCTGCTTTTTTTTAGGATTCTTTGATGAATAGAAAGTTCAAAAGAACAATTTATTTGAAATATCTTTTATAACATTATAAATGTCTTTACTGTCAATTTTGATCAATTTAATGCATCCTTGCTGAATAAAAGTATCAAGTGCAATTTAAAAAAAAAGAAATAACCTTTAAACTTTTAAATGGCATTGTATTTATAAAATAATTTTTTTGTTGTTTTATGATCAGAAGTAACGTTGATATCACTTCCTTCCCTCAGGATGGCGCTGTTTCCCGTCTTTCTGAAGTTTTCCATAACAACTCTGTTTGGCAATGCCATTGCTTTTGCTACTGGAGTGCTGTACGGACTCGCCTCGCTTGGGAAGAAGTGAGTGCATTGTCGCATTTGCTTGCACAGAGTAACTTCATAATACATTTTGAATTTATTGCCTTTATCGCCTTTTTCAGAGGTGACGCGGTGAGCTACGCTCGATTGCAGCACCAAAAACAGGGCGACGAAGAGAAACTGACAGGAACGACAGATGGTTCTGTGCCGTGAATCTCTTCTCTCCACCTCCTTCACCACCTCATTGCGTCCTTTCCCTCTTGTTTTCCTTTAACAATAAGATGCATTACCTGACTGAGGTGTTTCACGGTTTGTTGGGATGCATTTAAGCTAACCTTTGACGACTGACAGACGAGTCAATCAGTGGAAATCATTTTTATGGTTTGTTTGTGTAGGATTTATTTAATAAAATGGGTTTTAAGTTAATATTTTCATTTGCGCTCTCATGCACAGTTATTATTTAAATGCATTTAATTTAATTTTTTCTCGCTTTATAAAAACTGACATGTTTTCATTTACATTTCATTTTACCAAACCCAGAGCTGGATGAATGCATTATCTTCAGCTACCGTCTCTTTCTTCGTCTTTTGTATCAAGCCACCTCAAAACCAGCACAGGGAAATGGAATTTTAGCCATTCCCCCCTCCTAGAATTCTTTGTTCTGTAGATTAGAAAAAAGGATAAGGGCTGGTTCACACAGAATGTGTTTTTACGTTCCACTGTGCAACTTTTCCATCATTTTTCTACATAAATGTGCTAGATGGATGTTTTTGACAATGGGGCACAGATTTTTAAAAATCTGAGAAATAGACTTTCACTAAAACGATAACATCCCGTATTATTATTGAAATAGACCAAGTTCTATATTAACACCAAAAAATTAACTCAAAAGGTCCGTGTTGCTCCGACAACACAGTGATAAAAACAATACCAAATAGTAGTGATGGGAGAAACAAAGCTTTGAAAAGTCAATTGACCCTTCGCAAAGACCCACCCTTCTTAGTTACTGTTGCTTTGTCCGACAAGCCATAGCGCTGTCACGCCACACAGAGCGAAAAATACATGACGGAGCAAAGAGGACACTGACAACATGTCGACGGATGATATTAAACAAAGCCCCAGCTTTCAAATTGCGTAATCTTTTAAGAACTTTGAACAATAAAAAACGTTTTGTGGCTCTTTAATGTGTCGTGACAGATCGCTGTAGCACCTCAGCTCAAGAGGCTCGTGAACTGATTATCTCTTCCTACTAGTTAATTTATAGCATCAAATAAACATGAATGAACATCAGAAGGAATATTGTTTCAAACGCAGAAAGACGTCAGTACACACCATTTTTCAAGTTCAAGTCCACCAAGGTTAATCTTCTAACTCCTAACTGCTTTGTCGGACAAAATTGCGGATTCGGTGTTATGATTGGTTAGATCGCTTGTCAATCAAACTCCCGGCAAAGGGTCAATTGAACCAACTGCTTTGCGAAATGATTCACTGTTTCGAAGCGTTCGAAACACCACATGCTGAGTGACGCCTGCTGGTCAAAACAGTGTAAATGCAACAAAAACTCATGCCAAATATGCATAAAAACAGCTTTTACAAACCTATTGCAAATGTTTTATAGAAAGTATGTAATTAACTAATCATCTAATACCATTAAATATTAAGTGTCTGTATAAAATATATTCTTTTAATATCAAATTGTAGGGCTTGTTTTGTTTATTCTATGGATGGGTAAGTTAAACAGAGACTACTAACTACTATTATTCCTTTAAATTATACAAATACCTCATTAAGACGTCTACAAATGTGTAAAACCCTTCAGAGATCAGGTAATAGACACTTAATCCTCAGGTAATAGACAGACACTTGTTCAATGATTCGCAGCTGGGGGGCGATTTCAGTGAAACGGCATGATTCATGGGTTCACAGAGATCGCCCCCAGTGAAATTTCGAAATAGTCATGATGTAACAAAGCCTCATTTACTGAAATCACGTGACTTTGACAATTTGAAACGCTCCGAACCACTGATTCGAAACAAAAGATTTGTAACGCTGCATTCACACGGGGCGTCAGCGTCAACGCTTGACGGAGGGCGTGTCTGAAGCTTGTGCTGACGCAACCGTTATAGTGATTACAGCCAATCACATTACTTTCCGGTGTTGCATGAACGCAGTTGGCTGCGACTGCTCTATGGTATTTGCATAGGGCGATCTGATTGGATGACGCCTGCGTTGGCGCTTGAAAAGTTGAGAAATCTTCAACTTCTGCCGCTTGCAACGCGAGTGAAGCGACGCGACGGAACCCACAATTCAGTTCGGCAACGCATGACGTCACCCATTCAAAGTAAACGAGAAGCGTTAACGCCGGCGCCCCGTGTGAAAGGTTTCAAAGCTTCATGAAGCAGTGTTTCGAAAGCGCCCATCACTACCAGATAAAATATTGATGTGTAACAAAGACTTTAAAATAGTTGAAGGTGGTGGGTCTCCGAGTGATAGTCATTTATAAATATTTATGATTATGTTTCAAGTACCGTTTTGTAATAATGCGTTAAATATGAATTTTCTGATCATAGGCGGAGGGCGAATCAACTCCAGGGAAAGTCTTAAACACATTTTAATATTAACTTGAAAATATTTGAGAAATCTGTCACAGCACAACATACATATCCAAACACTGCTGATAAATTTTGTTAATAAAGCATCTACGTTTACAAACCACTGTTCATTTGAACAAATTACATACTGTATGCAGGATTTGGCATCTCAGAAAGCGTGCAAAGAGCGCTTCATTTATAATCACTCATCTTAAGGTGCGTTCACACTTGTAGTTCGGTTCGTTTGGTTCATTTGGTCCGGACCAAAGCAGAAAAAAAAAAACATTAAGTCCTGGTCCGATTACGTTCAGATTGGCAATTTTATCACCGGACCAAAAGATACTGAACCTTAAGGCATAGGGATACATTCACAATGTGATTGGTCGGATTTTATGACGTATTTTGAGACGGATACCGAAAATCCAAAGCAATGCTGTGTGCTGAGGTAAATGGGCTTGTTGTGTGTGTGCGGTGCGTGGCCTGCATGTGATGGTATTTTGGCAAGCTAGAAACTCGTGAAGAGCTTATAAAATGTGTAAAGTAGTCAAAACACACAAACGATCTGCTGCATGAAGACGCGCGTCTTATGCCTGTCATGGGCAAACTTGCGTCTATGATGAGAAAAACCGACATGCGTGAGGATTCTGTCCATTTTAGGGTCTCGTCTTCCTGTCTTTGGTCCGTGTTGCGTTCATATATCATTCGAACCGCACAAGAGTTCATTTGGAAGCGGACCGAGACCCATCTTTTCAGCGGTCTCGGTCTGCTTGTTTGGTGCACACCAGGGTTCGGGTGTCAGCGTTCACATATGTTCAGATGAACCGCACTAACCGAGCAATCGCACCAGGGTTTGTTTTAATCGAACCAAACATGACAAGTGTGAACGCACCCTTAGTTCATCTCGATCTCGAGCAGTTCTGTTACAATAAATGAAGCCGACTGCTCAAAACACCAATGCTAACTCTGATTGGTCATTGCGTTCAAGAAATCAACAGATATGTTTGTGATTGGCTACAATGCTCAATGCTGCAAAAACATGTTGTAAAGAGATGCTTCATTATGAAATATGAATTGCAAAATCCACAGAAATAAGGTTTTTGCTTTCAATTGTAAATTTGCTGAATGACCATACGATTGGGGGGTACGTTGTGTCATCTGGGGGGGGGGGTGCTGTCCCCCAATGCCCCCCCTTGGCAAACATCCTGATAAACAACGTCACTGTCCTCAAGTTGTTCAACTTTTAACTGTAAAAAATGCGTTCTGTGTGAATGGCCCCTAATCCTTTAAAAGAGTGAACAAACTTGTATTTTAACCCGTAAGCTTGGTAAAAAAAACAAGCGATTACAGTTGTGTTTACGGCCACTGCAAGGATAAAAACTAGTATGTTTGTGTGTTTTGTATGCCTCTGCTAACTGGCCTTTACCTAGAATCCTTTGCTGCAGCATGTTTGGTGTTCATAAGAAATAGTGGAATGTAATTTTGCTACGCGCACTGCTCACTTTCTTTATTTCGTATTTGGTGAAAGAGTGTCTTGATCAAGTGGTTTCTGATTGTTTCCTTTAGAAGCTTGTATGAATGTAATTCTGAATGACGAGATGAATTTAAACTGGTTTACGTTCCGTCTTCAGTCTTAACTCTCCTCTAAAGCCATCTGTCTGTTGCTGCACTGAAGAAGGGCTTCTTTTCCAGAATATGAAATGATTCAGTTTGTTAATGCTGTGATGACGTGTTGTTTGCTCGTTTCTGCATCTGTCTGAGCCAGTCTCAACACTGACCACTGGTATGAAAGCCAAAGTTACAAACGACAAGTCAAAAGAACTATAATTTGGAGGTCAAGGGTCATTCTGTCCCATTCTTATCTTAGAGTTCACGCTGTTACTTATGGAACCTTGTTTCCACCTGGGAGATTATATATATAAAAAAAAGGTAATTGCGACAATTCTTTTTTTCTTGCAATTGCAAGTTTATTTCTCACAATTCTGACTTATTTCCTCAGAAATCTGTCAAGCAAATCTGTCTTGAATATGTATCACCCACAAAACATTTTTTACAATATTTTTTTTCATGACAATTAAAGGTACACTGTCTATGTAACTTTTGGCCCTCTAGTGGTTAAAAAACAAAACTGCATGTTTTTTGCAGAAGAACTTTGTTTTTGATGTTCTTCAGCTCTGTGTGACTGTGCGGATGAATATGATCCATCACAATAGATAATTTACAATTAACTCTACTTAAGAGGTTCAGATTTCCCAGGAAGACTTAAACACACCATTATTTATCACTAACTTTGGGTACAATCCCTCCAGTAGCCTTAGTCCATCTGTAGAGGAGTTTATAACAAGTCACTATGATATTGAAAGCAAAATTGTCCTCAAGATGCATGTCTAGTCTTGACATCTCCATAACTAAAGGCTTCTGTGTGACCTGACAAACACAACACTACTGACTGAAAGAAGGGAAGATATTTTGAAACACCAAACTTGTTCCGCACAACCTAAACTTTAATTTGTAATTAGATGTTAAGCGGTGATTTTGTCCCGTATGTGTATGTGTTGGATCAGTGACATGTAACTGATTGACTTTGCAATGATGTGTACAAAAAGGTCTGAGATTGAGACTTTTTCTGTTTTTTTTTTCATGAGCTAAATAAAGAAATCTTTGACCTCATCGCTTGTTTCTGTGTAAGAGTTGCTAACTTTTAAGATCTAAAGTGTGATTTACGTATTACGATGTACACAAAAAAAAAATTAAGATTTTGTAATGTTTTTGAAAGAAGTATCTTATGCTCGACAAGGCTGGATTTATTTGATGAGAAAGGCTGTGCCGATTTACTGCTCATCTTATCAATATTGAAATGCTGAGATGCTTAATATCAAAGATATAGAAAGACTGCCGTTTTCAATTATAGATGTAGAAAGACTGTTCACTGCTATTGGTTATGACTAGTTGCAAGTGGGCACCATGTTGGATTTTCGATTAGTAAGTGTACGCATATACACTTCCAGTTTTGCTTCATGCCGAGTGCCGAAAATGTCACTTAGCCAATGGCATTTAAATTCATGCATGCATGGCTTAGATTAACAAACTCATGGTGCATATACAATAACAATAATGCCTCTATATACAACTATTATTAGAGTTGTCTGCATAAAATGCCCTGTAAAATTTATTTCCATAAATACTATTTCTCAATTCTGCACATATATTTTCACTTACCTTCATCAATTGCTCCATCAGTATGATCACTACAAATTTTAGGATTTCTTAGCATCAATTATCTTTTTAGATAAAAACAAGGGCTGTGAAATGATTGCGATTAATTTACATTTTAACTGTAGCACAAACGGTTTAACCCTCAATTGGACCTTGGGGTATATATGACCCCAATGGACATTTCATTAGTTAAAAAAAAGGGTTCCCTTAATCTCAGAGGATTAAAATTTTGTGACTTTTCCTGAATTGTCTAGCTATACATCCACAAAAAAACTGGGATTGATTCGGTCGTTCTGAAGGTATGCAAAAAAAATTTTTATTAATCTGGTCTTTGGGGTCAATATGACCCCAATTGAAAATGAATGGGAAATGCAAAAAATGTAATTTTTTTTTTCAATTTGTCAAAAAAAAAAACAATAAATGCAACATAAATCTGAAAATTTTCACACCGAAATGAAGGCCTGGTACTTGAGCACAAATTCAATGTGGAAAACACATGCTCACACAAACACACACAGAAATACACACACCTAAACACACACAGGTATGACTGCCACAGAGAGCATTTGTATAGAATTTGGCAAATAAAATCAGTCACAAATGCAGAAAAAAAGATATAAAGGGGTGAGACCTAATGCACGCACAAACACACATACACACACACACACACACACACACACACACACACACACACACACACACTCTCTCTCTCTCTCTCACACACACACACACACAAACACAAAAAGACACTTACACACAAAGACAAACACACACAGAGACAAACACAGAGACACGCACACATGCTATCTCTCTCTCATACACTCACACTCTCACTCACACTCTCACACACACACACACACACACACACACACACACACACACACACAGACAGCCACAGAGAGCATTTGTATAGACTTTGTATAGAGAGAGGGGTATGATTGCCACAGAAAGCATTTTCAAATTAGGCAAAGGTAATCAGCCATACATGCAGAACACGTGTGTGTGCGGCCTAATGCATGCACACACATTTAGAAAGAGCTAGAGAGAGATCAAACAGAGATGAAAGACAAATAACCTTTTCCACTTCGAGAAAGTTTATGTTGAGATGTAAGGGCTGCATCTGTGTTTTGAAAACAAAAAAGTAGTTCCCACGCAAAAGGTATAAAAGAGTGCCTTTGGTGTCCTGCACATGGATCATTCTGTGCTGGCAGCATGGCAAAGAGGTACACTCTTCATGAGACCGTGGAGTTTCTGCTGGATTCCAGCGAAAATGAAAACCTAGAAGACTCTGAGCCTGAGGACTCTGAGCCAGAGGACTGCAATCCCCCTGAAGAAGAGGATGAGGATAACCAGGAATCGGAGGATGACTTTGAGGAGGCAGATGCAGACCAAACCTTAATTTCTAAAAATGGGCAAATAACCTGGTCTACCATTCCACCTCCACAGAGGCCAGGGAGATCACCAGCTGCACAAGTTATAAAGTTGACACCTGGACCAACTAGGTATGCTTGTTCTCGTGTAGAGGACATAAAGTCCAGTTTTTTATTATTTTTTCCATCATGCATCCAAAGCATCTTGGTGGAGATGACTAATCTTGAAGGAAGGCGTGTTTATGGAGCTGACTGGAGGGATGTGGACTGGACAGATATGGAAGCATATATCGGTCTGATACTTCTTGCAGGAGTTTATCGCTCCAAAAATGAAAACCTGGAAAGTTTGTGGGATGCTCAAACTGGGCGTGCGATTTTTGGTGCAGTCATGCCGCTGAAAAAATTTAAAATTTTTTCAAGAGTCATCCGTTTCGATGACAAGGCCACAAGACCTGCCCGACGAGAGAATGACAAGCTGGCACCAATTCGGGACCTGTGGAATTCATGGGTGGAGCGCCTTCCAATGATGTTCAACCCTGGTCCAAACATAACAGTGGACGAGTGCCTGGTGTCATTCAGAGGTCGTTGCATGTTCAAACAGTACATGCCTAATAAGCCGGCAAAATACGGTATCAAAATCTGGGCAGCATGTGATGCCAAGACAAGCTATGCTTGGAGCATGCAGATTTACACCGGCAAGCCTCGTGATGGACCACCTGAGAGAAATCAAGGCATGCGTGTGGTCCTTGATTTGACCACTGGACTCCAGGGACACACTGTTACGTGTGACAATTTCTTCACTTCCTATGCCCTTGGACAGGAGCTCCTGAAAAGAAAAATGACCATGGTCGGAACTGTTCGCAGAAACAAGCCGGAACTCCCATCAGCACTTTTGACAACGAGAGACAGAGCTGTGCATTCCTCTCTTTTTGCATTCACGGAGACGCACAGTCTTGTCTCATATTGCCCCAAAAGGCATAGAAATGTGCTGCTCATGAGCACCTGTCACAAGGATGCAAAAATCAGTGACCGGGAGGACAGGAAGCCAGAGGTCATCTTGGACTACAACCGCTGTAAAGGCGGAGTTGACAACCTTGACAAGGTATTTACAAATTTCATGATTTGATGCATTATTTTGATAGTGAGTGGTATTTCTTTTGCCTGCAGATTTACTGATATATGTGTGTGTTTGCAATATTACAGATGGTTGCAAGTTACAGCTGCAAGCGTAAGACTAATCGTTGGCCAATGGTTGTCTTCTCTACCATCTCTGATGTCTCGGCCATAAATGCCTTCGTGGTGTGGAGAGAAATCAATCCATCTTGGGAGAGAGGGAAGAGCACGCAAAGGAGGATCTTTCTCGAGCAGCTGGGCAAAGCTCTGGTGTCCCCTCTTATGGAGCGACGGCAACACCTGCCTCGTGCACCAGCATCTGCATCAATCCTAAAACGACAATGGGATTCTTCCAATGCTCCAGGGCCCTCCACTGAACCACAACCAAAGCGAACAAGGTGTCAGGTTTGTCCACGGGCTAAAGATGCAAAAACTGACAAGCAGTGCGTGATCTGCAAAAGAGCCATTTGTGCTGCTCACACAGTGTTCTTTTGCCAGAAGTGCGTGGAATGATTACTTTATCATGTGTTTTACACCATGTATTTTAGAAATTTTTGGTAGTTTGTTATTGCTTTTATGTTCAATGTTAAGAATGTGATTGTACAAAAATAATTTGTTGTCCACTTTTACTTCTGTTCATGTCTAGATATTGCTGTTGGTTATTTACACTTTCTTTTATTTTGTTTACATTCTAAAGTTAATTATTCTATTTTTTTTACACTTGATTCATTAAAATGTTCAATAATATGCAACTAAAGTCTGAATCTGTTTTTTTTTCCTTTAGGTGTGACTTATGTGGCATTAGTAGTTGACCACATCCAGTAAAATGAATGGCTTTCAATGGCCCTCTGCTGGTCAAAACAATTTACTGCTTAAACTGTAATCCCCTTAGGTTTTTCATTAACCAACAGATGGCAGCATTCTACTTCTAACACCTAGATGAATATCCAGAAACAATTTAAATTAAATTTTGATAATAATTTAAGTGATTTTTTCATAAAAAAATGATATTTCATGTGCTAGCTAATTGTGTTGTTGCAGATTTTTGTGGTAAATGGGTACAAAAGTCCTTCAAATCTCCCAAAACACAGTATTAATGCATAGATGAGAAGTAAACAAAAAAAATGATATATTATTTGTATTATTGAAAATGTATATTTTTTCCACAATTATGCTTTCAATTTTGGGGTCATATTGACCCCAAAGACCAGATTAATAAACAGGAAACGAGGTCCATTTGAAGGTTAATATAGGTAAGTTGTTTTTTTTTTACCTATGGTAAAATAGTTTTTTTGCTGCTTAGACGAGACAGATAATGATGTATGTAACAGATGCTCTTTACTCGTCTCGAACTAAATAAATGCAGTAATTAATAGAAACTCACAGGGGAAAATTATGCATTTAAATTGAATTGGCTACTAAATAATACAGTTAGCTATAATAATGTTACCAAATAAAGTGACTTAAGCATACACTGAATCCATATCATATTCCCATGTTTATTTATCAACAACACATCCAGTGGCGGGTCTTTAATAGGAGAAAACTGACATTTTATATAGGATACTAAATTACTTGGTATAAAAAGGGCTTGATAGTACATTTAACACTTATAACCTGACAATCTGAACAGTTTGACTGTTTCATTCCTCAAATAAGAAGTTCAGACTTGACATTCAACAGACAGTCAATTAAACAGCTAATCACTACATAACTGAAGAGATTGTGTTAGTCCAGAACAATCCATGTCACTATAGTAGTTCACTGCACAGATCTCAGATTTCAGTTTGTTGTGTTTTGTGACGACTGTGAAGAGTTTTTATTAGCTGATCAGAGTTCATTTGCTCTTGTTTTTAGGAGCTTTGGGTATTCGTGGACTCTTCTGATATTTACCCGCCCGCGCAGCTTTAAGCTCCGCCTCCCATTGCTTCTTCACCATAGTGTACAACCTCATGGTGGCCTGAGCGTCCTGAACCTGTGACACACAACAGAGTTCAGCCAACAGGACACATACAGCAGCGTTCAAACCTACATTGAGTCCAGCTGTAACTTAAGATTAAAGAATACTTGGTAATAATTATAAGGGTTTTTTGCAACCAACAGCAAGTAAACTTGGGGAATTTTGGCTTACATAAACTGATAAAACATGAGGCAAGTAAGATTTTTTTTTTAAAAGAAATTAATATGTTTATGCATCAAGGATGCATAAAAATCAAGTCATGTAATTTGAAATAATGGAGAATAGCATTTTCATTGGAGACTTACGGATGAGTGTTCACCCTTCTGGACATCAACACTGAGAATCTCTTTGGATAACACCCGCAATGCAGGACGTACGGACTGAGGAAATGTTCAAAATTAACATAAATTAAAGTCAATGATTGCACTTAACATAGTATATATATTTAAGATTCATACCTTTACTCTCTTCTTAAATGGTTTGTATTTCTGTGTGTCTCTGATCATTTTCTTGGGATGACATAAAAATAAAATCTACAAACAAGACAAAGAAGTTTCAAATAAATCTTACAATGTTTAAAGGAATAGCTCATCCGAAAATATTATTTACTCACGCTTGTGCTGTTTTAAACGAATATGCCGTTATATATGACTGACATTGTATGCATGTCAAAAATTTCAGCACAAGCATACAGGAATGCTATGAGCATGACAGCAGCCTTTCTGTTGCGAGTCCTGTACCTTTAAGTCATTGTGAATGGCGTGTCCCACTAAAATCCTTCCTTCCAGAATCTGAGCCACTTCCTTCTGGACTTTCTTGAAGTCCTCACCTGTCAATCACAAAGAAGGATCAAAACACAGTAAATTATCTCAAATATATTGAAGCCTTATTTTGTGGACGAAGGTATCGGTCTATATCACCAAATGTATCATTCGTTGAAATGTTTTGGCACATTCCAGTTCGTAGTCATATTAATGCACAAAGGTACTTATTACATTCACAAAATGCATTCAATAAAGACTAGCGGATTCATGATTTACTATTGGTTTAATACTGAATGCCGAATTCAGAAATCATCTTGCTCCATCAAACAGGCAATAACCTGGTGAACCTTATTTAAAGATACAATTTGTGATATTTTTTTCCGTTAGAGGTCGCTAGAAGCCTATTCAAAACAAAGGCGTAGTTTGATGACGGCAAGAGAGCGGAAACTTGGGACATGTGGTCTCCATCTCAAAGGACGGTGCAAAAGAATAGGGATTGGAGTCTGGAAAAACTCATGTTCATGGATGCGATTATTAACGTTACTGTAGTATGAACCAGAGCAGGACCGAGTGTTGCGGGAGCTGGAGCGATTGATCAACACACGCCTCACGAGCAGCAGGACTTTTATTATGACACAGTCGCCGGCGCCGCTTCCGCTTTTCCGGTCATGAGTTTACGGGAGCTGTACTTGTTGACAGAACCAGCGGCAGATGGTAAACAGTAATTATGTTCCATAAATAAGTAACAATCCACCATAAAACGTGCAAGTAGTAAATAAGGAACTGCTTGAAGCAAGCTAGTGGTTTGCTGGACGCTAGACACTACTCCGCATTTGTCCACGGCACTGTTGTCATGTGGCTTCTACGTCAGTAAAGGCGGTAACAAAGGGAACTGACGTCATTGACAGGCGACTGCACTGCCCCGTGTCACGGTTTAGAATGGGAATTTTCCCATGATTTACAAGTAGTTGAAAACAGAGATATTGTTTGTAATCAGCTGGACAAAATATATAACACTAGCCTAGTGTTTTTTGGATATTTTCCTGCAAAAATTTTACATATTGTACCTTTAATGAATGAAAGAGTTGGTATGGATCACAAAATGCATTTAGTTCAAGATACATTCAGAATTTTGTGATGTAAACTCAGAATTCTGAAGGTGAAAAAAAATCTAAAATGCAAAATTTTAACTTGGAATTGCGAGAAAAAAACAGTCGGAATTGTGATTTAAACATGCATCATGAGAAAAAAAAATATGGAATTGTGAAATTTTACAAAAATTTTTTTTTACAAAAAATTAAGATTATAGGCTAAACTGCAAGAAATAGAACCAGAACTGCTTTATAAACTCAAGTCAAAATTGCAAAATGTTAACTCAAAATTCTGAATTTATATACCCAAATTTGAAGATACAGTCAAAACTGTTATAAACTTGCAATTCTGAAAAGTCAGAATTGTGCGATTTTAACACAAAATTCCAAGATATAAATTCAGAATTGCAAGATTTAAATTCAAAATGGCAAGAAATAGTAGCAGAAATGTTAAACACTCGCATTTCTGAGGTAAAAAAAAAGGTCAGAATTGTGTGATTTTAAAACAAAACTGCGATTTATAAATTCAGAATTGCAAGATAGTCAGAACTGTTCGCTCTCTCACAATTCTGAGAAAAAAGTCAGAATTGTGCGATTTTAACCCAAAATTGTGAAATATGAATTCAGAATTGTGAGATTTAATTCAAAATGGCAAGAAATAGCACCAGAACTGCATTATAAACTTGCAATTCTAAGAATCGCATTACATCAATACAGAATTGCAAGATTTAAATTCAAAATTCAAATAGTGTCCAGAACTGCATTATAAACTCACAATTCAAAAAAAAAAGTCAGAATTGTGCATTTTTAACACAAAATTGCAATATATAAATTCAGTATTGCGAAATACAGTCAGAACTGTTATAAACTTGCAATTCTGAGAAAACTGCAGAATATTAACTCAACTGCGACATATAAATTCAGAATAAAGTCGAGAGAAAAAAGTCAGAATTGTGTATTTTTAACACAAAATTCCAAGATATAAATTCAGAATCGCAAGATTTAAATTCAAAATGGCACGAAATAGCACCAGAACTGTTAACTCAAAATTATATCAACTCGAAAAGGTCAGAATTTCGAGAAATACTTTTTTAGTTTCTTAATCCATTCTTATTCCATACAAAAAAAACAAATACACTGTATTTTTCAAATGCAATTGAGAAAATCCATGCAGTTATTACTGTGAGGAGGGGTCCTGACCTTTTTCGATGTCCGCTGGCCTGATGCCGCTCACGGCTGTCCGGTAGTCCGTAACCTTCTCCGTGGGTTTGACGTATTTATCATAGATGCATTTCCCAAAGTGGTTGACGATCGAGACTCGTGCTAGAATGCTCTCCTCCCCATCCAATCCGACCCCCACCATCTCACAGTCCATGGCAACGGCACGGGTCAATCTGAAATCACCATGACAACAACAGCGATTAGTTTACATCACTTCCTGACACCAATAATTAATTACACCAACAGCTTCAGGCGTTTGCTCACCCCTCAAACCCATGCTCTTTCACGAGCGCTTTGTCCATGACTTCTGTATTGCACTTCAGAATTCCGTTCCGCTTTCGTACAATGTTTGCGGCCTCTGCCCCCACAGCAGACTCGATGTCATCAGGGTCCACGTCATCAAACCAGATATCAGGCCTAAGAAGAAACGGAGTTAAAAGAGGACAGTCATATGAAATGAAGCAGCATTAACCCCTTTTTGAACATAGACATGATAATGCACTGAACTTAAAGGTGCAGTGTAAATTTTAGGAGGATGTATTGACAGAAATGCAATATAATATACATAACTATTTTTTCAGTGGTGTATAAAGACCTTACATAATGAGCCATTATGTTTTTATTACCTCAGAATAAGCCATTTCTATCTCATACACCGCGGGTCCCCTTACATGTTAAGTCGCCATTTTATGCCCGGCATGTTCCTTCAGTAGCCCTAAACGGACAAACTGCTCTATAGAGCGCATTTGCATGACTGGCTACTAGGGCTGGGTATTGACAATTTTCACGATTCGATTTACTATTCACATGCTTTCGGTTCGGTTCAATTACGATTCCAAAATATTGATTATTTTGGATGTAGTATTTCAGTTTCAGCACATGGCAAATTTTCTGGAGGAAAAAAATCTCTCAACTACTGCTGTAAACTACACGTGGGAGTCAGTAGGTACTATTATAATAATAGGTTAAATTAACTTATTTATATACAAACACTTAAATTACACTCTTTGTTTTTATTATAAATAAAGTTTAGACTTACATAATCATATTTCTACTCCAATTTGTTTTTTTTTAATATAAACATTTAAATCGTGGCTGTCATAACTGATTCATTCAAATGCATTAAATATTGAAGCACATTAAAAATGATAATGAATATGTAACATGTGCAAGTGCATAGCTTTATTTATCAGAATGTTGCTTTCTAGAGTTCACTCTTCTAGCTGACTAATGAGTTTATGGTCACTGAATATGTTTTTCTGAGGTAAATGTGACGTTACGGGACATTGTTTACAAGCCTTTCCGAGGTTGAAACACTGATTGAGCAATTACACGAGACATGATACAGATTTCGGTAAGTTTTACTGTATATTTTAACGTGCCTTGAGATGTTTATTCATGTTTATTTCGCGCTGTAACTGTATTAAAGCGGAGGAGAGGATGATCACATGCTTCTCTTTAACTGAGGTTCTAAAGCGATCTGTCACGTCACATTAAACAGCGCCAAAACGGCATTTATTTTTTGAATCTCATAATAAGATGGACGTCATTTGAAATCTGAAACTTTGCTTCATATCAAAAGTAACAAAGCACAAAGATTATTGTGATTTATTGGATGGGAGGCGCTACATATTCTGCTCAATCATCAACTGAAAACAGACTGGACTAATCGATTCTTGGGATTTAATAATCAATATCGATTCATAAAACTGAGAATCAATTAAAATCAAGAAATCAATATTTATTTACCCAGCCCTACTGGCTCAGACGACGACATATGTGTCCTGTGTTGGCCACCGTAGCTTCTCTATATTCGCAACCTCACCGCTAGATGCTGCTAAAATTTACACCCTGCACCTTTAAATGGTTGTAAATGGCTGTTAAGTAACTGAAGTGCAAATTGGAATATCGCATAAAACATTTGCGAATAAAGCAGTGTTTCCATCCAGTGAGTCATCGAGAACAAAATCGTCACTTTCTGATAAACTGGCACTAAATATCACTAAAAAAATGGTTGCCGCAGTAGGAGAAGCCACTGTATATCAACTTCTATAACTACATACAAAAATTAACAAAGTTAAAGTTTACTGTCAAGAAAATGTACTGTACTAAAAATCTATATTTTTCACAAAATATACATTTTACAAAAAAATGTGGACTCTAAAATTGTTAGAAATCAAAGCCATATCTCACCAAATTGTGTTCCAATTTTAAAGTTGATATTGCATTGATTGCTAAAATATGTGACAAAAAAAAAAAAAGTCCCTCTACAAGTTATAAAATGCACACATACTCTGCAGGTTTCTTTTCCACCTCCTCGACCTTCTCCTTTTTGTTCACTGGTTTCTCTTTTTCATCCCTTCTTTTTCTCTTCTCTGCTTTGAATTGTTTGTGTCCAGTAGAGTCTTTTCCATTCTGTCGGTCTCCATCTTTCTCAGAAGCAGGTTTGACAGTCTCCGAGGGTTTTTTGAAGAGTTTATCCGGTTTACGAGAGTCTTTGGAAACTGACGTTGTTTTCTGATGCCGCTTTCCTTGATCCTTTGAATCTTTCGTCTGTTTTGTCCCTTCATCCTTCTTTTGAGGATTTGCAGTGAGCGTCTACACACATACATGGTAAAAAATAAGATGCATTTCTCACTCAGAATTGCTTGTGCATATTCAATATAATTTTACCATGGTAAACAATTCCTCTTACCTGCAGTAAGTTCTTCCAGTTGCAAGAATACTCCTGAGCTTCTTCGGGGGGCTTAATGATTGGCTTTACAGTTTCTGGTTTTGTTTTCTGCTTTACAGTTGGTTTCGTGTGGTAGAAGAACGACTTTCTATCAGGTTTCTTCTTCTTCTTAGTATGCTTTGATTGGCCATTAGTCTGAGCACTTTCAGCATGTTTATTCAGCTTAACTTTAGACATCTTTAGGTTTTATCTATGTAGCCTGAGTAATTAAACACTAAGCTGTTGTTCCGCTTTTCTGTTTTTATTACATTGAATACGAAATTACTGGCATTAACTAATTTCACCAGCTGTTTACGTGTTATTTCGTAGCTTTCTATCGTTAATACAAATCTATGACATGCATGTTAGCGCAGACAATAGTAAATATATATATACATATATATCGCTATTTGAGAATATATTATCTAAAAAGCATTCAACGCAAATATAACTAAAAAAAATATCCACAACTATACCATGAGACAACCATGCTGATGGAACTTTCTGTCGTCTGTCACAACAATACGATCCGTGCAGGAACTGTAAGCGAATAAACGTTCCGCTCTGTATTCTGATTTTTAAAAAAACAGTGTAAAAATAAATAAATACTAAAAATATTAAGGTTGAACTAATTCAGTTCTTAAATAATTTGATTAAAATTATTGAAAATTATAATATTATTTTAATAATAATTATAATAATATTTATAATATAATTTTTTTCACAGTATAATCTGAGTGTTTAAAGATGAAAAATTTTAGTGCCATCTAAAAGATCGAAAACCCCTGTTTTGGTCAGCGATGTTACGTTCAGTTTTGTCTGTTATTAAAAAAAAAAAACTAATTCAGAAAATTTGATTTTAAAACAATTTCTTCAAAGATTAAAATGTTTCAAGCTCTAAATTAAAAGTTAATTTGAAAATTTTGAGGGAATAAGCAAAAGGCCAGAAATATATAATTTGCAAAATTGATGCGTCATTATTATAAGCAAATATTTAAATTAATCTTTTATTCATTATAATAAGCAGAAAAGCAATTTTGTTCTTCGGATTCTTAAAAAAAAAGTCTTTATTATGCAATTTTTAATGTAGGCTACATCACTTTAAAAAAACAACCCAAGTTGGGTTGAAAATGGAAAAACCCAGTGATTGGGTTGTTTTAACCCAGCGGTTGGGTTAAATATTTGCCCAACCTGTTAGGTAGTTTTATTTAACTCAACTATTATTTAAAAAACTTTATGCTTAAAATGAACCCAAAGTATGTTGGAAATGAACATTTATTAATATATTTAATGAATAATAATTAAACAATAAACATGCTTATTAATAAATGTTCACCTTTTGATTATTATTGTTACTTCTAGTAATTATATGTCTGATTTTTAATTTCCAACATATTTTGGGTTCATTTTAAGCCAGCCATATAGTCATTTTTAAACAATAGTTGGGTTAAATAAAACTGCCCAGCACGCTTGGCAAACATTTAACCCAAGCGCTGGGTTTGTCTATTTTCAACCCAACTTGGGTTGTTTCCAACCCAGCATTTTTTAGAGTGATGATTTTCAGTTTTGTAGACTGTTTTACATGCTGGGTAATCTTTAATGAACATACAGGATCATATATAACTGTGCTTGTCTGTTACAAATATTTTCACTGGCTGAATCCTCAGACCGGACGTGAGACAAACACTGGAGAAGAACGGAAAGATTCTCTCCGTAAAGGTTGTTGTGAATGAGCACAGATGAGTGTCAGTTAGTGGGTCAGAAAATGACACTTTTCCTCGATCCCAGTCCAGAAGAACTCTCACCCTCCGAAGCCTCTCTTTAACACTAAAGGGAGTATAGGTTTGCTCTTGGTGATGTGAGAAATATTCTTTGTTTTTGTACCACACACACCAGACATCTTTGTCAAAGAAAGTAAACCCCTTCCTTTGGTTTGATGCTGTTGTTATTCCAAGAGTCCAGTGTATATTCTCCCCAACCTCTACATCCCAGCAGTGTGTTCCCGAGTTAAAGCCTTCAGAACCCAGGACACATGGATAGATGTCAAATCTCTCTGGATTAGCAGGAAATGCTCGAGTGTCCATGGTCCAGGTCAGACTGGTCAGATCATCAGACAGGTGGAGTTCGGGATGTGCAGTGTTGGGGTCCAGATTCACAGGAGCTGGTGAGACAAAACAATCAAGATAGATGTACTACTTATACTTTGTCATTAACACCAGAAGATATTTGAAAGACTCACCATTTTGGACAATATCTCGCATCTTCAGCCAGACTGCAAATGCCAGGTTTCCCACGTGATTTGCCACATTAATCAGAGCTCCAGAACTCATCTGTAGATTCGGATATGGGCTCTGGGCTCTGAAAGAACATTCTGCAATTTGTTTGGGTTCAAAAGCATAGAAGAGCGACAGGAGGGAGAACACTTACCTTTCCATTGTGGCTTTAAAGTTCTGGAAAAGAGTGCAAATGTAATAATTATCACTCCACTCAAGGATTGTTAAAGGTGCACTAGAATGCTTTTTTCACAAGATGTAATATAAGTCTAAGGTGTCCCCTGAATGTGTCTGTGAAGTTTCAGCTCAAAATACCCCATAGATTTTTTTTTATTAATTTTTGTAACTGCCTATTTTGGGGCATCATTAAATATGCACCGATTCAGGATGCTTCCCCATTAAATCCTTGCACTCCCCGCCCCCAAGCTCGCGACTCTATTATACATCGCATAAACAAAGTTCATACAGCTAATATAACCCTCAAAATGGACCTTTACAAAGTGTTCGTCATGCTGCATGCATGCATCAGATCATGTAAGTATAGTATTTATTTGGATGTTTACATTTGATTCTGAATGAGTTTGAGGCTGTGCTCCGTGGCTAACAGACTAAAGCTAACATTACACACTGTTTGAGAGATTTATAAAGAATGAAGATGTGTTTATGAATTATACAGACTGCAAGTGTTTTAAAAATGAAAATAACGACAGTCTTGTCTCTGTGAATACAGTAATAAACAATGGTAACTTTAACCACATTTAACAGTACATTAGCAACGTGCTAACAAAACATTTAGAAAGACAATTTACAAATATCACAAAAAATGTCATGTTATCATGGAATATGTCAGTTATTATTGCTCCCTCTGCCATTTTTCGCTATTGTTCTTGCTTGCTTACCTAGTCTGATGATTCAGCTGTGCACAGATCCAGACGTTCTGCCCTTGTCTAATGCCTTGAACATGAGCTGGCATATGCAAATATTGCGGGCGTACATATTAATGATTCCGACTGTTACGTAACAGTCGGTGTTATGTTGAGATTCGCCTGTTCTTCGGAGGTCTTTTAAACAAATGAGATTTACATAAGAAGGAGGAAATAATGGAGTTTGAGACTCACTGTATGTCATTTCCTGAACTCTTGTTATTCAACTATGCCGAGGTAAATTAAATTTTCAATTCTGTGGCACCTTTAATCTAATCTAATTGGCATTTAGGGGGCCTTAAAATGCAAACTTTTGAAAACAAAATTCAAAGTGCAATGCAGCATCCAAGATTGAATACTTCCCTACTATACAGTATGTGAGAGTAGCATGTCTGAATAGATAGTCTTCGAAAAACAGTAGGCGAAAAGTGCTCAGATGGTGTATCAAACCACAGGGGCCAGTGGTGACCAAAAAAACAACAACCTTTAAATGAATGTAAAAAGAATCTGCTGATTACCACAAAAAAATCCAGTTCTCACATTTAGAAACAAGACATCCTTGGCTTTCATTTCTTCCTCAATGTCTTTGATTGTGTCTGAAAGAGCTGAGATCTGTTTGTTCATCTCCTCCAGGTTCTCCTTCATCATCTGAACCTTCTGCTCCTCTTCGTCCCTCAGTGCAGTGATTTTAGCCTCTTCTTCCTCAATGAGAAACTGATGGAGCTTCTTAAACTCCTCAATAATCTGATGCTTTGTGTGTTGAGCTTGAGTCTAAAATAAAGACAGACAGACAGACATACAGAGGAAAAAAATTCAGTTAAATTTTGTGTTGAATATACTGAAGGTATTACTAACACTGCATCTTCACCTGGATGTGTTCAGCCGCGTCCTCACACTCTCCTTTAACTTCCTCCATGTTTTTGAGCTTTTCTTGTAAGGACTTCAGTGCGATACAGAGTTCCTCCTAGAATTTAAAGGGGACCTATTATACCCCTTTCACAAGATGTAATATAAGTCTCTGGTGTCCCCAGAATGTGTCTGTGAAGTTTCAGCTCAAAATACCCCACAGATCATTTGTTATAGCTTGTCAAATTTGCCCTTATTTGGGTGTGTCCCTTTAAATGCAAATGAGCTGCTGCTTTACAGAAGAGGGCGGAGCTTTAACAGATCATGCTTCGGTTGTTCAACAACAACAAAGCTGGTGAATCTCACGCAGCCAAAATGAGGATTGTCAGTAACGGTGTTCAGCCTTACATTGTTCAAACCGGAGTCAACACTGATGGAGAGACTCAGGAAGAAGTTACAACTTTTATATTGAAATTGGACATTTCTGAATGGTTAGTGGATAAATTTATGTAGTTGCTGTGGAGTTGATTCAACTCATCGACTAGCATGTGCCGTCATGTTAATCTTTCAAAAATGACGGCATGACAACAACACTCTACTACAACAACTCTTCTTCTTCTCTAAAGCAGCCCAACATGGCCTCATCCCCTTTGTTGCGTGTTCTTGGGGGCGGGGTTTATGTAAATTTTAGGGTTTGTGATGTCACCAACCCGGGAAGAAGCTCGTTGTCGTAGTATTTAAAAGGTGAATTCTTTAAAAGGAAATATTTCCAGATGTTGTTTATGCTCAAACAGCAACATTACACACTAACTAAAGTTTGAAATAATATTCAAATTACCCCTTTAACAACTGCATGATATCCCTAGTCCAAAACACCCATACAAGGATTTTGCTAACACAAGAACACAATGACTGACTGAAGCACTTCTTCCCTCCTTTTGTAGCAATTAGTCTGCTCTTATAATCCAATAAGATGACCTGACTAGTATTGGCCAATGAAGCTTTTTGAAATTATTTATAATTTCAGTATAGAATCAATGTGAATCAACGCCACAACAAATGAAGCAATAAACTTGCAATTTATGTCCATTTTTGGCCAAGACTGTACAGATTTTTTTCAATCAATTTAATTTTTAATTTAGAATTGCTTTATAATTACTGTTTGTAAAGCAAAGCATTGTTCTGCATTTTAAACAAGATCCTTTTTCTTACCTTGTAAGAAGGAAGAACATCTTTGATTGGCTTGAATTGGTGATGAGCATGTTTGTCTGAATCTCTGCACACTAAACACACTGACTGACTGTCCTCCAGACAGAAGAGTTTGAGTTTCTCACCGTGCAAATTACAAACCTCCTCAACGTTCAAGAAAGACTCACACAAGTTTTTTAACACAAGATTACTAGGAGGGTCAGTTTTCGAAGATCTTCTCCTGCAGACCGGACACTGTCGAGTTTTCTTTGATCTCCAGAACTTTTGAAGACACTCTTTACAGAAACTATGACTGCATGACAGAACAACAGGAAATTTGAAGATCTCAATGCACACAGGACAAGAAAGCTCTTCCACAGATAAAGACTCCATTTTCATTTTTTAATAACTCCAACTGTCTGTTCAGACATAAAAGTCTTAACTCCTCCTGTTTCCTTCTTTTTTTTTTTTTTTTTTTTTTTTGCTCAGGTAGCCTACTCGATAGAGTTAGCAAAGCGGGAGCAGAAAAATAAAGCCACTTCCTGATATGGTTTACAAGAGGGTGTTTCTGATGATCCTCCTTGCATACTCAAACATGAAAGTATTGTGTAAGAATATGCAAACACATCACACTCTAAAATAAACTGGCATTTAGCATTTAAACTAATGTGTAAGAATCATTTGCTACAAGAATATTATTAAATGACTGCTAGAGTTTATAAGAAAAGTCTTGTTCCCTCCAGGCATGTAAAAAATTCTCCACAAGACCTGAGGCGACTAAGCTGGTTTAACTGGCTAGTCAGGTAAGTTTCAGTTTAGATTGAGCCAATCCTGGGTTTTAGGGGCAGGCTTTTAGTGGTGTTCATTGCCGCAATGTAAAAAATTAATGTGATTTTAACTATAAAAAACGCTACAGAAAAAATATTATATACAAGGAAAAACTGTAAAAGCTCTAACCAGACATTTATGCAATTTTCACAGTAAAATGCTGTAAATGTTACAATTTTTAAAAGTAAAAAAGACAAAGTATAACTTAGAGTCAAAATCTGTAAACTGATGTTCCCACAATTCCCTGTGTGACACTCCACATTTGAAAGTATTTTGTTTAAATAATCATGTTTCTTAATAATTTTTGTTATCAGTTATATACATTAGGGTTTTGTTACATCTTCTGTTGTTTAATGAATGTTTATTGCATTATGTAAGTATTGTGGGTTCCCATGATGGTGTTTTGCGTTTGCGTGGATGACTATTGTGCACCTTCTTTATATCAGTTTATACTTCAGCTTGTGGAAAAGCTACTTGCAAATTAAAGGGTTAGTTCACCCAAAAATAAAATTTCTGTCATTAATTACTCACTCTCACGTCGTTCCACACCCTTAAGACCATCGTTCATCTTCAGAACACAAATTAAGATATTTTTGATTTTGTTTTTTATCTCACATAAAAGCAATGAAATTACCACATTCAATGTCCAGAAAAGTAGTAAAAACATCGATTAAAACAGTTAAAGTAACTGCAGTGGTTCAACCTTAATGTTATGAAGTGACGAGAATACTTTTTGTGCGCATAAACAAAACAAACTTTATTCAACAAAACTGTCTGGCTTTAATGATAGTTACTTAATATAATTATTTTATATGATTTATATTTGATTTATTATATTATTATACCTATAATTATACTTAATCCATTACACACAAGCAATTAGTGTAAAAAATAAACATTTAGTTTAAATGAATATTAATACAGATAACACAACCCGAATTCCGGAAATGTTGGGACGTTTTTTAAATTTGAATAAAATGAAAGACTTTCAAATCACATGAGCCAATATTTTATTCACAATAGAACATTGATAACATAAATGTTTAAATGGAGAAATTTTACACTTTTATCCACTAAATGAGCTCATTTCAAATTGGATGCCTGTTACAGGTCTCAAAAAAGTTGGCATGGGGACAACAAACGGCTGAAAAAGCAAGACATTTTGAAAAGATTCAGCTGGTAGAACATCTACCAACTAATTAATTTAATTGAAATCAGGTCTATAACATGATTAGCTACAAAAGGGATAGTGAGGCAGAGATAGTCGTAGTGAGGCAGAGTCTCTCAGAAGTAAAGATGGGCAAAGCTGTGAAAGAGTGCGTAAAAAGATTGTGGAATACTTTAAAAACAATGTTCCTCAACGTCAAATTGCAAAGGCTTTGCAAATATCATCATCTACAGTGCATAACATCATCAGAAGATTCAGAATTGTAGAAATCTCTGTGCGTAAGGGACAAGGCCGAAGACCTTTATTGGATGTCCGTGATCTTCGGGCCCTCAGACGACACTGCATCACTCATCAGCATGATTGTGTCAATGACATACTAAATGGGCCCAGGAATACTTCCAGAAACCACTGTCGGTAAACACAATCCGCCGTGCCATCTGCAGATGCCAACCAAAGCTATATCACGCAAAAAGGAAGCTATATGTGAACATGGTCCAGAAGCGCCGTCGTGTCCTGTGGGCCAAGGCTCATTTAAAATGGACCATTTGAAAGTGGAAAAGTGTTCTATGGTCAGACGAGTCCAAATTTGACATTCTTGTTGGAAATCATGGACGCCATGTCCTCCGGGCTAAAGAGGAGGGAGACCTTCCAGCATGTTATCAGCATTCAATTCAAAAGCCAGCATGGCTTGATGGCATGGGGATGCATAAGTGCATACGGTATGGGCAGCTTGCATGTTTTGGAAAGCACTGTGAATGCTGAAAGGTATATAAATGTTTCCAGACAACGTCTATTTCAGGGAAGGCCTTGTGTATTTCAGAAGGACAATGCAAAACCACATAATGCAGCTATTACAACAGCATGGCTTCGTCGTAGAAGAGTCCGGGTGCTGAATTGGCCTACCTGCTGTCCAGATCTTTCACCTATAGAGGAAAAAATATGTCAAAGAGGACCACAAACTCTTCAGCAGCTGGAAACCTATATCAGGCAAGAATGGGGCCAAATTTCCAACACCAAAACTCCAGAAACTCATAACTTCGATGCCCAGACATCTTCAAACTGTTTTGAAAAGAAGAGGAGATGCTACACCATAGTAAACATGCCCCTGTCCCAACTATTTTGAGACCTGTAGCAGGCATCAAATATGAAATGAGCTCATTTTGTGCATAAAATTTCTCAGTTTAAACATTTTTATGTTATTCAATATGGGCTCATGTGATTTGAAAGTCTTTAAGTTTTCATTTTATTCAAATTTTAAAAACGTCTCAACATTTCCAGAGTTCGGTTGCTAAGCTATAAGTTGTAGAATAATTAGATAACACTTTAAAACTGACTACATTTGACCTTACATGCTTGAGTCTCTCTCCCTCTCTCTGTGTGTATATATCTCAAAAAAAGAAACTCAATGAATGGTTCAACATTTTTAACAAAATGTCATTTTTATTTAAGACATGTTTATATACAGTCATCCATATTTATCTAGTTAAACAGTGCAAAAGTGTTTAAAATCACTCTGGGGAAAGAACTGTGCGCCGTCACTATATTATATGAACACTTCATTATTTACATAATAAAATAGCAGTAAATATTTCAAACAACTTAAAGATTCACATGCACACTTCATCCAAACTCATTTCAATTCAAACCCAAACTTACATTTCAGCAGTTTTTAAAATGAGCAAAAGGAAAACAAGCCAAAAAAAACAACAAAAACTAATTTACATTACAGTCATACACTAAACAGAATATACAGTGCTAAAATGTGTCGAACCTGCCTGTTAATAGACATTTAATCATATTTATATGGTTAAATAACTATAGAATACAAAAAACTCATCATTGTCAGTTTGAAAACAGTCCATGTGCATCAGTAATAGTCAACAGGTCAAAGGTTTTTCACTTGAAAAACTTGAACTAGTGTACTGCATATTGTGCACTATATACTGTGTGTATATATATATATATAATGTCACATGACCTTATTGTGTTATCTCTGAAATAATACAGATATTTTGCATTTGTAAAAAGGTCTGTGATTAAAAATGGCAGTTGATATTGGTTCATTTGTCACATTAGCAGTGTTGTGTCTGATACAGTGATCATAATGCAAACACAGTATGAGTAGTATGGTTGAAGTTATTCCAAACATAACAGTGGAATGATGAAGAGTTGATTTAAAGACAACATATAATTAAAACGGACAGTCTTCGTAACTGTCCCAAACTTTCTCCATATCTGACATGACTTAGACGATCTGTTCTGCTCATGTAACTAAACATGTCTTAACCTCATAACTTATAACCTAACATGTCCCACCCAATATCCTAAATTAACTTTCTGATTCACTTTGTTTAATAAAATATACTTTTTAAATGCTTGCTTTATATCAGATAATGTGTTATGTGGAATACAATAAAATAAAAAATAAAATATATATATTTAAACATATCATATATTATGAAATTTTTGGGTTATGCATAATAAAAAAAAAATACATTTAAATATTTATAAATGTTTGCTTTTCATCAGATAATAGAAAAAAATATTATTATTACTGATATTATCTCCCTTTGAATTTTGTTACACTTTCTATTACACGTCACAGAAGTTGTATCGCAAATGCAATTTAATGTTGTCTTTAACTCTAGTTCATTTTACAGCCACTGATGTACACAAACTATAAAACCAACAGATTGTATTAATGTCCATTTGGTGATGAGTTTCCCACACTCACATGGTTGTGCACTCAGGTAGGGGGACGGGTCCATATTTTAAATACAGTTGATGTTCAGTTGTGTGTGTGTATGTGTTTTAGTACACATGTCTGTAGAGCAGTTGTCCATTGAAGAGTCTGCGCTGGATCTCTTTCCATAGCAGGCTGCGTTCTCTCTGCGAACCCTTCATGAAGCCGCGGTTCTCCTGCGCTCGGCGAGACAGGTACGGGATGACCTCGTTCACGGGACCGTATGGAACATACTTGTACACCGGGAATCCTGCCTGACCTGCTCACAAAAACACACAACGGTAAACTTCATCAGCCCATGTCATTCTGTTATATAAAACCTATTCTAGTAGTTTGAACCTATGCAAACCTATTCAAACTTTGACCTGTGGAGGGCAGTAATACATTCGCCTGACACCGTCATAAACCCAGCTGGAATAGGAAGTTAAGTTTCACTTCTCCCCTCTAGCCCTTCTGTTTAGTTTATTGCTATTCCATTTTTATTCCTTTCTATTCGTTTACTGCTCTATTTCTCATTTAATTGCATCCACCCTGTTCCGTTTTGCTTTTCTACTGTGTTTGTTTCTTTCAGTTCATGTAAAAGCAGAGCCTGTGAGAGCCATCACGGAAAACTGAGTAATAGATAGACGACTGAGCAGCGAGAGTCAAAGGACTCTTAGGGCTACCGCCTGTCGAAATCTTTATTCAAATCCGGCACTCACCCACACAAATTGACCCACGTGGTCCTTTTGGCTACCGACAATTAAGTGTCTAGCCTACATTCCGCTAACTGTCTGCACCAGTTAACTGGAACCAAACCAAAGAATTATGTAATGACTGAGGCAAATCAGACACAATTATTGGTTAGTTAACCAATAGTTTAAGCTCACTCTGGAGTCTGTCCCCATCCCCCGGGAAGTTTTCAGTTACAAGTTTATTGCGCTGAGGAATGTGGTTGCCGCATGGAGAACAGAGTAGAGACACAGAAAATCTGCATCTTCCCTGCATTTTCCACACAGAACACAGACTCTATGGCATTAATGTATAGACAGACTGTGCTATAAATGAACCCTTCTCATGAAATGGTATCCATTATTACTGTTGTTGTATTGTACTCATCGTATTTACATGTTTTATGATTTTTAAGTGGTATGACATGCAAGGTAACTTCAATCATGCCATGTTTAGTGTCTACGGGTTCCCAGCGGGAAGATTTGAATGTTTGTGTATGCGTTATGTCCATACCTGCGCAACACATAAGTATTACAAGGATCTTGTAATAGTCCTTCTTCAAATCTCAGCCAGTTTAATCTTAATCGGTCATAAAAGCCCCAACAAGGGGAGGTGTATGTCACCCGGAAATACAACATCCTCATTGGCCCACATCATTCCTAAGAGGTTGGCTTTGACCAGAGGTTAAAAGTCAGTGGATAGTGCCACTCCCTCTCTTTCTCCTTGCTCCTGAACGACTGAACGGACTGTCCTTGCGGCCGGCCTAGGCGAGGCCTGCAAGGCCTGTAGGCCTCGGCCTACAAACGAGCCATGTGCTCCTCATCCAACATGGAAAAGACAGATAAAAACTCCGGGCTGAATCCTCAAAACCTCTCCTCAGATGGCAGAGCCGATGCTCCTCAGCCTAAGGGCACCTTGCAAGTATCGTACATTTTAACACTAAATAGCAATTTAGTATTAATTTGTAAGATGTACCGTTGCTATTGCTGAGGAAACTGATGATTCCTTTCCAGATTGCCTTTGACATTTCATGTAGCTCTAGTAACAGCATCTCTTCCGGTTCAACTCTATCATTACTCATTCTGACTTGTGTATGTGTGTGTGACCCTTTGTGTATGTTATGTTACGTGTTTGTTAGTTTAGTTATGTGTTTGTGAGTTAGTTAATAAAGATTGTGCACAGGACATGTTTGGTTCTGACTCCGTCTGCTAATGAATTGCCGCTTAAGTGATAGATCCGGACTACCTGCTCTGAGTAGTACAGTACAATAAGAAATATTATTTTTCCATAACTTGGAAATTAACATTTCATAGAATTAATAAACAATCAACACTGAGCGTTCACTGGACGAACAGGTTAACTGATTGTAATATTAATTTTAATGTAGCTATGTCCAGTTAATCTGATTAACGGATTTGCATATTCATAATTAATCATAATTAATAATCATAATGAGTTATGAATAATTATTAATATTTCCCCTTTGAGTTAATTCGCTACAATTATATAATCATGCGTTATTATAAGTCGTTAGCCCTGCGCGTGCTTGCATTGGTTCTGTTTGTGCTGTCTTTCTCTTGCCGACAGCAAGCTAACGTGTTCAGAGCAGCCAGCACCCATGGGGACGGACTCAAGACCGGGTTGGGCTCCCTGACCAGCATGTTCCCGCCCAACGCCGCTGGGGCAGACTGAAAAACCCATACACTTGCTACAGCCGACTGCAAATGGCCTACTTCAGAGCACGTGATCAGCCAGCAATGGAGGAAGATTTCATCTTCAAAACTCTGTTTCTCTGAGAGCTGCACCCTGCAGTGAGTGATCACCTGGCAGCCTTGGCCTGCTCACGCAGTATGTCTATTCAGCAGCTGCGAGACTTGGTCAACGAAGCTCAAGCCAAGCAGAGAACTGCGTCTAAAAGGACTGTAGAAAATCCAACCAGTTATCCAGGCTCCGATCATTGCCCAGAAACCTGTCCTTACCTTTTTGAAAGACTGAGAAACGAAGCTGAAAGACAAAATCAGACTCTCAAGTCACAAAGATGTGAGCTGAATGCGCAGTTGCACAGTCCAAATGAGGTCCACCTTGAACACACAGCTCCCACGCACCACACCATTGGTCGAGTGAGCCTGGTACCTCCTGTGTGCATAGCGCAAATGGACACGTTTCTCTGTTTCACCCACAAAGACCTGCTAGACTGTTTTGAGCCCTTATTGAATGCCAGACCGCTGAAAATCTGGGCTCAAGTGTGTGAACTTCTGCCTTCCCAGTCACCCAGACCACCTGAGCCAGAAGGTCAGGTCACAGAGGTAGTGGGAAATCTCCCAGCTAACCGCGGGAACCCCGGCTCAGAGCACAGTTCAAGTTCGCTACCCGGCGTACTTCAACTCACCATAGACTAACTCCCTCTGCTCCAAGGTCACCAAAGGGGGTGCTGTTTGGATCAACATAAAGGAAATTGTAGTACCACCTTACACCAAAGGGGGTGCTGTTTGGCTCCACACACAGGAAACGGTAGTACCACCTTACACCAAAAGGGGTGCTGTTTGGCTCAACAAGCAATGTGGTCAAACCCTAAGCAACATGCTGGGCCCCTTCACACTTTCACCTGAAGGTGTGGAACTTGGACTCACTCTAAAAGCCACACCCCTAACTGAAGTGCCACCCTATGCAGTTCACAGTTGGCTCAACAAATGCATGGTCACAGACAGCGGCATTCCCAAAGCCTACTAAGACTGGCACACTGCATAACAAGCTATGGTCACACCCACCCCATTCACCCACCCTTAGTATGGCAACAACAACCCGCAGCCAGTGGAATGTTCCTGCAACATTTCCCGCCTTACTGCCACTGACAACCACACTTAGCAACACTTCCATGCAAAATGTTTTGCACCACCACTCATACCCCTCCAACCTCCCGTTCACGGCATCTGGTCCCATGACGGCCCCTGGCCACAAACGACTACATGAGACCAACCACATCCTGTGTGTGGGAGTGAACTTTCTAAAATATGCCCCTGATGTCCTCACAGCGCCAAAGCTTGTTCTGCCACAGGGCCAAAAGGGGGGTGAACTGATGTACGCCCACAACACACCATGTGCCAAACACCATGGCACCAGAATCACTCATGAGACATTAAAACAAGTGGCGTACTGGCCCAGCATGCAGCAAGATGTGGCAGAGCACGCCAGAGGATGTCAAGTTTGCCGTCACGTCCGGACTGCAAACGCAAAGCATCGCGCCTCACTGCAAAACCGAGGAGTCACGTTTCCACGGTCAGTCGACCAGAAAGACTGGACTGTAAAACCTCATCTGATGCTCATGGCCATCACAGACACCATACAGGAGTCAACTCAGGTGTTCCCCACGGAACTACTGATGGCACGGCAGGTGCCACTGCCGTTGCACCTGTACCAACCAGGAGACTTGAGTCTCATCACAGTTTGCTCCCCTCATCAGCATCGCAACAAGTTCCGCCTACAACTGAGAAAACAACTCGCAACACAGAGCCAAACCCTGCAAACCACCTGCAAATCCCGGAAAGGTATTGTGGTGGTTCTCTATACTCACAGTTTCCTGCTGATCCAAACGGCGAACTCAATGAAGCAACTGTTTACAGTCTCCCAAAATGATTTTGCCCAAAGTCAGCTGGTCATAGCTCTGATGACAGACCTGCTGCGAGAAGTTAGCTTCTCTATGGACGGAGTACAAACTGTGCTGGACTTCGCTACTGGCAGACCCATCAAGACTGTTCCAGCCCACCTCGCCGACTCCCTGGGTGCTGCCATCCTACTGCATGTCGACCCCGAGCAGAATGAGGTGGCAGTCTTTTTCAATCCACCCAGCGGTGAACAAGATAACATCTCCAGACCCAAAGACATGGTCAATGTCAGGTGGCGGCAATGTAACACCCATGCCAAGAAACACACCTCAGTTGCGGTAGCCTACCACAACAGCAACCCACGGCTGTGCCTGGCTCCCCACTTTTGAAGGTGTAGTTTCACCAAAGACTTTCAGTACTTCTGCCCAAACCAGCTCTTCCTCAGAAACCACACTGAAGGAATGGACCGGTTGCAGCCCATGACCAGCGACACATGCTGCCTGACCTAGCCTCGCACCCCAGTCAGCGGAACACAAGCCGAGATTGTGGGTGATCGACTGCTCGTCCACACCCCCACTCATGCTGCCACCCTACCCGACAATTAGCACAACACCGCCACTCGTGTCAGCCTGCCCAATCCAAGTAAGTGAATCCAGGTACCCCTGGGTTCCATCCTTCACCGCAGCCATCTGGCAGTGTACTGTCTCTCAAGCAAAGAGGACCAGTCAGAACTGGAAATCCCATCTTCCTCCAAGAATCACCATCACACCTTATATCCAGGACTGGAACTGAGGATTGACAAAGGGGGGTCCCAGCTAAGTGACAGTACTCCCATCGATGCAGCCCTCCAAGCAATCTCACGAATGCCTGTCCTGACCAGCTCACCTAGAGCCCGAGCTTGGACTGCTGCCAACACAGTCCGTTGCCTCCCCATGGCAATCAAGTACGCACTCGCCCTGGGCCTGGCCTTCATCCTATCCAAAGGGACCAAAGGGATGCAAGAGTCCACAAACAAGTGCCCATCCGCCCCTTCCTCAAGGACCAGTAGGAACCACCTGCTGCGTGACCATCCGGATCCATGTGCCATCAAACTTGGTTAACGTCCAACGAAGTCCGCACAAGAACTTCGTTGGCCGAAAGGGGGACTGTAACGTCTGGATGGATCCGTTCAGAGTCAAACTTTGGAGTTTTCAGAACGCTTTTAACCTGATGAACTTTGTTTGTTAATCACTAACTCGGCTTCGGACGACTGTGACTTTCGGCAGGTTTGTGGACCTGTGAGGGTAAACAGAAAACTCTAACTTCCTCACTGGTGACTTCAAAAGGAGCACCCCCCCAAAGACTGAGCAGATCCACATTCCAACACCCACACACACAAGCACACACAGACATATACAGAAACACACAAACATACATTTTTAACTGTATATGTAAACTACAACTATGCTGAAATATATCCATCATGTATTTTAGGGCCTATGCATGTTTCCTAGTGTTTAAATGAGTGTATTTGTGCTAGTGTGCATTTTAATAGTGGAATTCTGTCTGTAAACCATAACTTCTTTTCTATGCCTTTCTGATCTGTCGAGTTTGATCTCTCACATAGCTATGTACATAGGTATGTCACATAGCTGACATATGCATTTTTCTATGTGTTTAATGATACTGTGAAGAAAGCACTCAAATCTCGAAATCCGATCTGATAGTCATTAAGTATGCAAATTCATCTAGGAGACCAAACAAAGGAACTTTGCCCGCCAAATAGTGCTGCGCATCTATTGGCCGCTACAATTCAGGAGGTGTGTTAGCTTGGGTTTCCATAAAAACAACGACACACACCTTCTTCTTTGTCTCACGATTGTCTCACGAGCACCTCATGCACGTCTCTCCTGGACGCCGCCAGTGACCACGCGCTGCCATCGCGCTCATCTTCGGGACCACTTCTTTGGACTCTCTCTCTCTCTCTTCAGTTAAGTTACTTAAGTTTAAACATCTTTTGAAAACCCCGCCGGAGAAACCCTCTCGGAAAGGACCAACCCAGCCAGGCGCATTAAAACTGCTACACACGGACTTGAACCAATAAGCAAGTATTATTATTTATCTGAAATTTGTTCAAAGTGATTTCTGTGCTGGCTCTCTCAAAAAGGTTTAACTGTGTAATTTGCCATTCTTTGATCATCTTTCTTTTCCTGTCTTTTCTTCATTTTCACTCTTGTGTGTGTATATATATATATATATATATATATATATATATATATATATATATATATATATATATATATATATATATATATATATATATATAGTTCTGTATATATTTTAGACGTATAATCTCTGTAGTCATAGCTGCACATATTAAACACTTAATTCATGCTCGATTGTTCTGTTTGTTCTTTCAACTGAAGACCAAGTCACTTTAACGTTTTTTCGATCGCTTTATGCTTTGATGCTATAATAGGAATATTCTCTTGGCCAGAGAATAACTCAGTTTATAATATTCTGTGAGGGGCTTAGTTTGCTGGACAAACGAACAGTTTCTCTAAATAATTATTAAACCAGAACTAATCATATATGTAATTGATTCACAATATATGTTTAATTCCCCGTTGGGTCGATATATGAATCATAATTTATTCATAAAACTGTATGAATTATTATATTCATATTTCATCCATAAATTGAGTAATAACTGTACGAACCGCTACATCGTTACATATTACAATTTTTTTTCAAAAAAAAATCGAAAATGACCGATAGTTTCGCTAGATAAGACCCTTATTCCTCGTCTGGAATAGATTAAAGCCCTTTGAAGCTGCACTGAAACTGTAATTTTGACCTTCAACCTTTTGGTGGCCATTGAAGTCCACTATAAGGAGAAAAATCCTGGAATGTTTTCATCAAAAACCTTAATTTCTTTTCGACTGAAGAAAGAAGGACATGGACATCTTGGATGACATGGGGGTGAGTAAATTATCAGGAAAAATTCTATTTGAAAGTGAACTAATCCTTTAACATTATTTTTCAACATCTGTTCCTTCCCACACTGCTCTTTTTCCACTCACCCAACGGGAAGCTGATCTGGTCGCACATTCCCAGCAGCTGTCCAAAGTAAACCTTATTCTCAGTGGGAGAGAGACTCATCTCGTTCATTCTGTACAAAAAAAACACACACGTATGATCACCATTAGCCACAGATACTGAGCCGAATGTATTTAATGCATCTCTTCTTGGCTCTAGACTCACTTTTCAAGTGTGAATTTGACCGTATCCTCATTGTGAGACGCCACCATGACATTGGCATTCCTGTTGAGATTAATCTCCTCCAGAATGTACTCCAGACACCTTACAGACAGAGATAATGGTTAATAAAAGCATCTAGGACTTGATCAGTGACAGCCACGGATGAATAAAAGAAATTAATCCTCAAATATTAGCTTCTGTTTGTAGCAACAAGTCAAAATATTTCCCTCACAATGTGCGCGCAAATATTTACAGTGCTATGACGCACATTAGCAACGTGACATTGATGGGCAAAACGAGCTCAGCTCAGGTAAGCAGGTGTGTTTGAAGTTGAATAAAGCATTTATTTAAGAATACGGCGAAACTAAATTAATTGGTACATTGTGTTATCAAAATGTGTGGATGATCATATAATTCATGGTACAAAATGCCAATGTACAGGTCTCATTCTCAGGTCACGGTGCCATTTTTGTGTAAAGATTAAATGAAAAATAAAAACAAATAATATATTCATAAATGTTTGCTTGGGTTATGTGGAAAAATATATTTTTATATATATATATATATATATATATATATATATATATATATATATATATATATATATATATATATATACATATATACATATATATATATATATATATACATATATATATATATATATATATATATATATATATATATGTATATATATATATATATATGTATGTATGTGTGTGTGGAATAAATACTTACTTAAATATTCAAAATATATTAATTGCTTAAATATAAAATTTTATTTTATTTTATTTCACATAAACCATTATCCAACGAAAAGCAAATATTTACAATTACTTTAAAAATATATATATTTTAGCGCTGCCAAACAATTAATCGCAATTAATCGCATCCAAAATAAAAGTTTATTTACATAATATATGTGCATATTGTGTATGTATATATAAATACACACACACATATATATATATATATATATATAGCTCTGGAAAAAATTAAGAGACCACTCCAAGTTCAGAAATCAATCTTAAGTGGTCTCTTAATTTTTTCCAGAGCTGTATGTATAATATATATATTATATATATAAAAATAACGATACATGTAAATATTTCTTAAATACATACATGTGTATGTGTATTTATTTATACTAAATTTTACACAGTACACACATATATTATGTAAACACAAACTTTTATTTTGGATGCGATTAATCATTCGACAGCAGTAATATATTTGCTTTTCATCTGATAATGGGTTATGTGGAATCAAATAAAATATTTAAAAAAATTATGTATATTTAAATGCTTGTTTTTTATCACATAATGGGTTATGTGATAAAATAAAATAATTTATTTACATGTTCAAATGTTTTTTTTTTAATTCCATAAAAAGTTGTGTAAAAAACACTTCCTATTCATCTACATTATTCTGACCCAATAGTGACATCATATGTTATATAACTACATTGGTCTCAGAAAGCTCAATATTTCACCTACATGTTAACAAAAATCCACAACAATCAAAGTATGAAAATACTGACTGTAAATTATATGGTGAGTGTGATGATATTTGCCAAAGAATCATGTTTTATCAATGCTTTTTCCATTTAGAATATGTTTAAAACTTTTAACTGCAAGGCTCATACTTGTGGTACATCCTGTTGGTGGCCTCATAGTCAGGGTTTATGGGGTCTTCGTAGCCAATCTCTGCCGCCCGAGATCTCTCCTGATACATGTACGCTCCTCTGACCAGCTTAGCGCCGAAGTACCAGCTCTCCCGACGTGACAGCTCCACATCCACGGACACGTTATCATACGCTTCCTACAAGCACGGGTGTTTATTTTATTGACTTTGTCATGGGATTCATCACACACATAAACTAACAAACACAACAGGACAGAATTATTGCAATAAAACCATTAGAAAGTCATACGACAGCCATATACCAATATAAACACTCTCATGCTGACTCATTCTGTGACGATTTAAAAATTATTCAAGACAAAGTAACATATAAAAGCCTAAAATCACAAATATAATGTTTATATGAACACCAATATTAGTTATGTGCTTGTATTTTATATTATTTCTGAATAAAATTATAAAACGTGACTTATCTATGTTTATTCTTCTCAGCAGCACAATTTTGCTTCGGTAGGACATACTCAGGTGTGACTTATTTTCAGGAAAACGCAATAAATCATTTAATCATCCACATTATGTCATGTTAAATGAGAAGTCTGGGTGTGGACGGAGTATGAAGATTGGCAGCAGGTTTTGAGGGTGTGTGTGTGTGTTTAGCTTGAACTGGAATGTGCATGTGTTTCAGCAACTCACTTTAAGGTAGCACTGGTAGGTGTTGAAGATGTTAGGTTTTTCTCTGTTGAAGATCCTTTGCATCTCCAGGGTCAGTCTGCTGATGGCCGGCTGGAAATACGTCTGTTCTGCATCCACCATCAGCCTCACGCCGTTCTCCACAGCGTGCTGGAAACAAACACACACACATTCAGTTATGAAAAGCCTTTCAGCTGTAACAGTGCACTTCAGTAAACACGGTTACATAACCATCCCGCCTGCAGGAGACGTTTATATCCACCACAATACTGCTGTCATGGTCAACAACAGACTATTAAGAAGAATGGGAACAAACTACACACTTCACAGACTGAAAACAGCTGAATAAACCAGCAAGAAATAGAACTAGCAACTAAAGTCAGAAAGAAAAACAAACCACAATAATAAAATGCATACAACAACAAAGAATATAAATATGTTATAAAGAATACACCGATCAGGCATAACATTATGACCACCTTTCTAATATTGTGTTGGTCCACCTTTTGCTGCCAAAACAGCCCTGACCCATCGAGGCATGGACTCCACTAGACCCCTGAAGGTGTGCTGTAGTATCTGCACCAAGATGTTAGCAGCAGATCCTTTAAATCCTGTAAGTTGTGAGGTAGAGCCTCCATGGATCGGACTTGTTTGTTCAGCACATCCCACAGATGCTCGATTGGATTGAGATCTGGGGAATTTGGAGTCCAAGTCAACACCTCAAACTCTTTGTTGTGCTCCTAAAAACCATTCCTGAACTGTTTTTGCTCTGTGGCAGGGCGCATTATCCTGCTGAAAGAGGCCACAGCCACCAGGGAATCACGTTTCCATGAAAGGGTGTACATGGTCTGCAAAAATGCTTAGGTAGGTGGTACGTGTCAAAGTAACATCCACATGGATGGCATGGACCCAAGGTTTCCCAGCAGAACATTGCCCAAAGCATCAAAACTGCATCTGCTGGCTCCCCTTCTTCCCATAGTGCATCCTGGTGCCATGTGTTCCCAAGGTAAGCGACGCACACGCACCCGGCCATCCACGTGATGTAAAAGAAAACATGATTCATCAGACCAGGCCACCTTCTTCCATTGCTCTGTGGTCCAGTTCTGATGCTCACGTGCCCACTGTTGCCCCTTTCGGCGGTGGACAGGGGTCAGCATAGGCAGTCTGACTTGTCTGCAGCTATGCAGCCCCATATGCAACAAACTAACATTCTGACACCTTTCTATCAGAACCAGCATTAATTTCTTGAGCAATTTGAGCTACAGTAGCTCGTCTGTTGGATCGGACCACACGGGCCAGACTTCACTCCCCACATGCATCAATGAGCCTTGGCCGCCCATGACTCTGTCGCCGGTTCACCACTGTTCCTTCCTTGGACCACTTTTGATAGATTCTGACCACTGCAGACCAGGAACACCCCACAAGAGCTGCTATATATATATATATATATATATATATATATATATAAAATACATATATATATATACATACATATATATATATACATACATATATATATACACACACACACACATATACATATATTATATATATATACATATATATATATATATATATACACATATATATACATATATATATATATACACATATATATATACACATATATATATATATATATATATATATATATATACACATATATATATATACACATATATATATATATATATATAAATATATATATAAATATATATATATATACATATATATATATATACATATATATTTGCCCATTCATCGTTGCCTATTCAAAACCATAATTGATGGTCTATTCCATGTACTGTTTTGCAGTTTCAAGAATTCACAAGCTGACATGCTGTAGATAAAGTGTCTTTGTGAAGATAAAAACACTTTCATTTAGGCCTTAAATTGTACAAATCTTTTATCTAAAAGCCTCAGTGTCTGTCGTTAAAGAGATTACGACTGGAACATTTTGTATTTGGTTTATTTTAACTCTTCCTTGAGTTTAACATTGCATTTTTTAGAACATTTCCCTCTATAATTATTTTTTGCGTGCTTATCTCACAGAAGATAAAGAGTCAGTCTTGTGACATTGAGGGCTGTTGAGAACATTGTTAAAATGTTCAGAACAGTCATTGCTAAAACCTCCTAAGCAAGTTAATGGGAAGGTTTTTGTCTGCTTTATTGTCCACTTGACTTTAACATGTACGGTCAAAGTTAACTGAGTGATACTTTTCCACCAGAAACATTTCTATCAAGAGCTTATCTATCAAAGTCTCCTTGGTCAAGAACAGATGTGCAAACACAAACGAGAGGGAAAATGAGACACTTTTGCGTCAGAGTAAGAAACGTGTTTGGTTAATGGCTGATCAGAGTCAAGTCACTCAGAGAGAATGTCAAACATCAAATGCACACTGACTGCAAAAATCCGCCTGATTTCTGTTGTAACATTTATGCAAACTTTAGATGTGACCAATCACTATCAAACAGTCCAAGAAATCTAAATCTAATCATTTGCCTAACAGCATCTACAGAATAACTTTTAACTGAAGTTTTGGCGATATTACCTTAGCTAGGACGTCCATTCTCTGTAACATCCTCTTCATCTGTTTCTCCTCTTCATCAGTGAATTTGCTCAACAGAGGCTCCAGGTGACCACTCTTTGGAAATACACAGAGTTCACATGAGTGAAGTAGTGTTTGTGCGCATTAGACACATTTTATCTGTATGCCTGTGTGCATTACCTCCATGTTAGGCACCACAAGCAGGTTGGAGATTTTGGTTGTGTCATTGATGAGACTGTTCCAGTCCAACAGATCAATGGTTCTACAGGAATTAAAGAGAAACATGATCAAACACACACACAGTTTGGTTTGTATTGAGTCAGCTGAAGTGATAGAGAATCAGTAATAGGTGAGTAATGGAAACTGGGAAATCAGTTGAGGAGTTTTACCCTGATGAACCCAGTTTCTCTCCAGTAAACCAGTTCTCAATGTCTGATTTAGCACCTACTCCAAGCTTGATCAAACTGTCCTGCAGGTAGAAAAAAAGAGAGAAAGACAGAGAAAGATATGTAAATGTGTACATTTTTAAATTAATATATAGTTTGGGGTCATTAAGATTTTTTTTTATGTTTTTGAAAGAAGTCTCTTTGCTCACCAAGGCTGCATATATAGTAGTTGATCAGTAAAATATTATGAAATATTATGTTTTCTATCTGAATATATTTTATAATGTAATTTATTCCTGTGATCAATAAGGTGATTAATAATGTCCTTCTGAAGTGAACTGATGCATTTATCTAGAAAAAAACATTAATATTTAACAAGTTATTAAGTAAAATATCTAGCTTCCACCAGACTGCCGTATTAAGTAAGTTGATCAGGCAGGCGGTCTGGCGGAAGCTAGATATTTTACTTCATAACTTGTTAAATATGGATATTTTTTTACACAAACATATCACTTCTCTTCAGAAGGACTTTATTAACCCTCCAGAGCCATGTGGAGTACGTTTATGATGGATGGATGTGAATGGAGACGCTTTCTTCAGCTCATACTCATTGGTATCACTCACTGCTATTATAAAGCTCAGATGCGTCAGGATATTTATTAATATATCTCAGATTGTGTTCATCAGAAAGAAAAAAGTCATTTACACCTAGGATGGCTAGAGTATGGTTCCAAAACGCGATAAACGCCATTTTCAAAAAATTGAGTTTCCGCCAATATCAGTATTGTATCTGGTCGGTATTGAAAAGTCATTTATTAATTTTGCGCAAAATGCGATATCTGTTGTGTTATTCTGTCATGTTTTCTCCCTTTCTTTCCAAAACGCGACAAACGCCAGTCTCCCTTAACGCGATATATCCGCTCAACCAATCACAGCGCACCATTCCATGCACTGTGAACCGTAATGGCGGCGCTCTGAATAACGTTACACCCCGCATCCTTTATCTACTTTGTACTTGATCAACAAAAACAGAAAAATGAATAATTTCGATGAACATTGCTGAACCTGTGGTGGTTTCTGCGGTGGGGAAGAAACGCAAGCCATCGAAATCATTTACGTGAGGAGATTAAGAAGGCGAGGCACTCGAGTCGGGAGGAGGAAAAATGCCGGCTGTTGCTTGTTTCACGACAGCATCAAACTTCTATCACGCTCCCTAAACTGAACTGTTTATTTTAACCATGCGGTGACGCCAGATACGCCTTGATCGGTAATGACAGAGACATAATTAATTTATAACATTAACAAGATGACTCGTTGAATTCATTTTGGGAGCGACGACTGAATGTATTTTTAGTCAAATGCATGTACATAAGATTAGTATTGACAAAGTTCAGAGGCTGTCATATATGTGAATTAACTTACTTTCAATATGAAAAATAACTTTTATATTGATGGATTAATTGCAGTTTGAAAAAAAAAATCAAAACAAAAAAACGTGTCATGCATTTATTGCATTTTGGGGAAAAAATAATAATTTTTTTATAATAAACCTTTGAAATTTTTAATGTTTTTATAACCAAAAGATGCTATGTGAAAGTTTGAAACAGAAAAGAGTGGTTTTCATTTTGCCATTTTCTTGGTAAAGAAAACATCTTTTTACTCAAATTAATCAAAATGGATTTATAGCGTTTTGGAACCAAACCCTTCGCTTGATGGTGAGTAAATCTTGGGGTAATTTTCATTTGAAAGTGAACTAATCCCATTTCCTGCTGAATAATATTGTTCACTTTGACATATGCCATATTACAAATTACAAAAGCATTGCAATGTTGTCTTTAAATTTGTGAAGCAAACTAATTATTGACCACACTAAAGTAGTTTAACTAACCTGTCAATAATGTACTTTTATAAACCGAGACTTTGAGTGCAAAACACAAACCTGCAGTTGTTCGAGTTCCAGCTTCTGCTCCAGTATGGCCATGCCGTCTTTCCCCTGATGGGCGGCCAACAGGTTGAAGAACCTCCTCCACTTCACCAGCACCTCAGAGAACTGCAGCTTTAGGACAGAACGAATCGAGATGAGTCACACAGTTATCAGATTAGTTGAAATAAATTTGACTGAGAGTGAAAAAGGGAATTACCAGGAACTGCGGCCGGCCCAGTGCGGTCATCTTGATGGCCGAGAATCCATCGACAGAGCTTCCGGCTAAAATACAAAGACAATAAACACAAATACATCAATGAAACTCCAAAAGTACTGATATTAAAGTGCCCCTATTATAATATTTTAAAGTTTCCTATGAAACTTTACAGACCTTTTACATTCACAAACATCTATATCACACAATCCATGAAAAGTAATATCTGAATAAGCAAAATAAGGGCACTTTAAGAAGTATTATTCCGCTCACCGGAAGCTTTGATGCACTTGATGAAAGTCTCCATGTGATGGTCACACTTGGCTTCATCTGCATAAAAATACGTCCGAGCGCTGATCACTCCTCCACGCCGATCTCCAAACTGGCGATGAGCTTTGTATTTTTTCTCACGATGATCCATACCTGAATATGGATTTTAAAAATCACAGTCAAGTTTGGAGATACTGATTTGGAAACATCCCTTTGTTTTAACACCACATCTTTGCCTGAGTGTCACATTATGCTGCAAAAAGCAGTCAGAAAATCATTATGATGCTGAAATGAAAGAACAGTTTCCTCACGGGATTGCCTTTTGTAACCCATTTTACTTCCATAAAATGATGTATTTTTGTTCATAAATCTTTATTTAATAAGAGATAATAGGGTCATTTTTGATTTCATGTTGACTTGTAAATAAAAAAAATGGTTATCATTAATGCTCGACAGCTTTATGCAGCATTTATGCTTAATCTTGCACTGCATAATACCTTACAGAGGAAATGTTTTCATCTGTGATACAGAATACACCACAGACTTAAAAAACATGAGCTTGCAAAGATAATTTCAGCCCCTTCACCAGGAGAGCACCTGGTTAAACCAGCTTTAACCAGTCTGAGCGAGTGAAACAACTAGACCCCATAATGCACATACAGCAGTCTATTTCAGCCTCGATGACTGAGTCAACACGCAGCATGATCCCTAAGGTGAAGCGTTGCTCGCCTGTCACATTACTAACTTTACTTAAAAACCCAGCAAGATGAAACCCAACAAACTACCAACACCCTTCCAGCATCAACGGTAAAGCCCTGAAATCAAATGTAAAACACTGTACACTCATGGTCCTGACGTAAGCATGAACTGGTGTCAACTGAAAACACAACAAAACAACTGTTTACTGAATGCTTTTAAAATTACTAATAACATCATCAGATTTATAAAAAATAAAACAAAAATTATAAACTAAAAACTAAAATAAAAAAGCAAATAAAACAAAAAAAAATTATAAAATGCATAAAATTATATTAAATTAAATAAAAACGAAATAAAATAAGACAGTCAAATAAAACAAAAGACAAAGTAAACCAAAACAGGACAACAAAATAAAAACAAGAAAAAATAAAATAAATAAGCAAGACAAAATAAAACAAAAATGATAAAACAAAACAAAGTGAAATAAAACACCACAAGACAAAATAAAACAAAAATAAAATGATAAAAACACAAAGTAAAATAAAACAAAATAACACAAAATAAATTAAACAAAAAACAAAAAGACAAAATAAAATAAAACAAAATACAAAAGACAAAGTAAAATAAAAAACAAAACATAAAATAAAACCTAGACAAAATAAAACAAAATATAAAGTAAAATAAAAAGAGACAAAAAATTAAACAAGACAAAATAAAAAAGCAAAATAAAATAAAACAGTAGACAAATTAAAATAAAACACAAAATAAAACCAAGAAAAAATAAAATAAAAAATAAATAAAACGCCCCAATAAAAAATAAAACAAAATATAAAAAAATAAAATAAAACAAAAGACAAAAATAAAAATAAAAATAACAATATATAATCCTAGTAAGATGCTTAAACCGTTTTGTATTTAGTAACACTGTGCACCGAACTAAACGGACTCAGTTAGGGATGAATTTTACATTTATCATGATAGCATATGCCATTTTTATTTTAAAACATGGCAATAAAACAATGTCTAGTTTTCAAGTTAATGTAGTGTCAATTTATTGCACTTACCATGACTCTCTTTCTCAGCCTCAGAAACACAGGAACTGAAAAACAGTGAAAAGCATGTTTATGTACAAAGTTGTGTTTTATTAATGCTAGTTGAGGTTTCTGCAAACAGGTCACCTTTAAACCAGGACATTTTATACTTGAACTCTTTTAGCTCTGTTGGAAGAGGTGATAAATTCACTTGGGACCATTAAATGATCAAACACATGTTGAACACTCTGGCAGTGACACACACAGTGATACAAAGTGATACAAACGCCTGATTCACAAACGCTGGCCCACTTCAGATTTCAGTCACATGCGTCATTCACTTTGCAACACAAGTCTCAGTCGACAGACAGTCAAAGTTTAAATCAATAAAGAATCCATTTCATATATATTTAGGAAGTCAGATTTATTTGAGTTATTATTTTTGAGGATTTTAAAACAACAATTTAGTTCTCTGGCTGTGAGGGAAATTGAAATGATTCAATGCAAATGGGCACTATGCAAATAACTGAAACTGGGAACTCTACTGTGAAGCTCAGAGTTGGAGCATGTGATTGAGAAGTATGACAGGTATTCGACCTGACCTTCTGTACAAACAAGACACAGGGCTCCAAGCGTGCCATCTGCAACATGTGCTCAGACAGACGCTGATTCAACTGAGCAAATGCAAATATCACTCTATGAATTATTTTAACGCTGCAAATACTACTTGAGAAAAAAAATGGAGACTGTGTATTTTTAATATACAAATGAAAGTGTCTAGCAGGTGCAATAGGTAGTTATTATTGTTAACTAAAACTATTAAAACATTTGTGTTAATTGAAATAAAGTTTAAATAAAATATACATTTTATAAAAAAACAACAACAACAACCAAAAAACCTTTTAAATTTCGAGAAAAAAGTCGAAATAAAATGTTGAGAATAAAGTCATTAAATTACGAGAAAAAAATCGTTAAAATACGAGAACAAATTCGTTAAATTATGAGAAAAATTACGTTAAATTTCGAGAAAAAAGTCGAGATAAAATGTTGAGAATAAACCCGTTAAATT